>NC_092518.1:126170471-126478163 GCF_047511675.1 Marmota flaviventris
AGCCTTAAAAAAGAATGAAATCATTGCATTTACAGGATAGAGCTGGAGAATATCATGCTAAGCCAAATAAGTCAATTCCAAAAAACCAAAGGCCAAATGTTTCCTATGATAAGTTGATACTAATTCACGATAGGCCAGGGGGCTAGGGAAAAATAGAGGTACCTTGTATTAGGCAGAGGGGAGTGAAGGGAGAGGAGGGAGTGTGCCATAGGAAGGGTAGTAGAATGAATCGGTCATTATTACCCTATGTGCCTAAATGATTACATGACTGGTGTGATTTTTACAATATATTCAACCAGAAGAATGAGAAATCATACTCCATTTATGTAGGATGTGTCAATATGCATTCTACTGTTATGTATAACTAATTAGAACAAATTTTTTAAAAGAAAAAATACATAAATTATTACTTTCTCAATGAAAATATTTATTCCTCACAATAGAAAGAGCAGTTAAATGTTAGTCAATAGAAGGGACAACTAGCTAATGTAGCAGACAACATCTGCCAAAAATTAATTTTCTGCCTATAAATTCTGATGTCCATTGGCAGGGTCTCTCATATGACCCAAGAATCTAGAGTATTTCCTGCTTGTAACTCCAGATCTTAACACAGAGTCAATATTTTTGTTGCTGAACAAAAGAGGAAACATGGAAATGGATCACTGGCTCATGCCTCATTACAAGTCGGACCACCCCAGAAGAAGAGAAAGAAAATATATAAATGAATATTTATTCTGTCTCATAAGTTATCACATAGTAGGTTCTCAATAAAAAGCAACTAACATAATTCATTTCAACAGAAACCCTCTTCATTTCTTGCAGGAGTTTCTTAAAAGACCATATTTGCTTTGAAATTCATCAAGCTTTTACATGCCTAGTATGGAATGGATGCTTTGAAACACAGTATGACATCTAATTTCCAAAGGATCCTATAAATGTTAGCAGGGAGGATATATCCCTTTTCACTTAATAGCACATTTTCATACCAACCTTTCTAATAACCTATTTAATCTCATCAGGCTATTAATTTTTCTTATTCCTTTGATACATTATTGAATTATTTTTAAATATTTATTTTTTAGAAGTAGTTGGACACAATACCTTTATTTTATTTATTTATTTTTATGTGATGCTGAGGATCAAACCCAGGGCCTCGCACATGCGAGGCCAGCACTCTGCCACTGAGCCACAACCCCAGCCCATGATCAAATTTTTAATTGTAAGACTGCTACACTTCTCATTTCTCAACTTGTTTGGACACCTGTATAGGTACCATTAAGCAAACTGCAAACCAGATTTTACTGTGGGGCAGTATATAGACCAGATGCAGTAAAAGGTTGATTAATTTCTTTTCCTTTTTAGATCAGAGATAGCACTTCCACCAAGGAACTAATTATCTCCTCCTAGGAGGATTCCAGGGTTTTCAGGAATTCAGCCTCAGTAGTTATTTGCATACACACTAATTTATGGTCTTTCCTCATCTACCACTTATAGGGCAAACTTTGGTTTGTAACTACCTAAGTAAGCTTATTCATCTATATGTTACTAATGAGTTTCAAAGTAGACATCACATTGAAATCCTACTGCAAATTTCAGAGTGGCTTTAAAGAATTATTTCTCCTATTTTAGGGTTATAAGCACCTAAAACAGCAGGTTAAATAAAAATCAGACTATATTTAGAGCCCATTTGGAATACACTGAGATTTTGTTGACGAGGCCAAGGGGAAATTATCAGGGATCTAAATACTAGTGTCCAAAGTGAACTTTTAGGTCAAAGAGGCTGTTACTATCAGAGGGGTTCCAGGATAAGCTATGGGTCATCAAGGAGAGTTCTGCAGAGAGGAGCCATGATGTATGTCATGGAGTAATCAGGTGATTCTGGACTATTCCTCTTGGATCAAGGCACAGCCTCTAGAAAAGGCAGCCATGAAATACTGAGCACATGACCATGTTCCAGAGTTGGACAAGAGGGCACACATGGGATGACAGGGAAGGTGCTATGATGTGAAAATCTGTTGAGACTGATCAGAAATGTCAGCTCCTAGGCAGAGGCAGCTCTCAAATAACTCTAGGGCTCAGGCAGGAGGACCTTAGTTTAATAAAGCCACAGATAATCTGCAAATTGTGTTTCATTCTCATTGTCATTATTTCTCCTTTAAGCCTGCTTCAAGTACCCTGGTCCAGGATCCCTCTTTTGTAAATGACACATTCTGGACTACCAAAAATAGAAATAGGAGACTTAAGACACAAGGAAGTTGGCCTCAAGTTATGAGGTGTGGGAACTGCATTTGTTCTCAATGGATTCAGACCATAGATCTAGCCTCAGTCCTGTAACTTACCAGACATGTGCCAAATGCTGTGAGGCTTAGATTCTTCATCTGTGAAGCTGGTCTGAGAAGCCCCATCAAACACCAGGTGCAGTATGTGGCATACCCTGGATTCTTAGAGACGGATGAGAACCGTCTAAAATTATTTTTCAGGCCACAGACAATTACAAAAACTTTCATTGTCAGGTGTCACAGGGGAATGCTGCCACACACCAGACTTGGTTCACAATGTATTGTAGTCTCCAAAGGGAGTTGCAGTCAAAGTCTCAGGTTCATCTGGCAGGCCATTTTCTTCCCATATTTCCATTTCTTGCCCCAGTATCCAAGACCTAGGTCTCTTTATCTGAGGTTTTGGAAAAAGCACTTTTTGCTGTTGTCTTCTGATATCAGGACTGCAGTGGAAGACACTTTTTCCCACCTGCATTTTTACTCCAAGCTCTTCTCTTTCATCCCCCCCTATCCACAGCATCCCTAAAATCACAAGAGTCTTTTGCTCAGCCTTTGTTTTGGGTCTCCTTCACTAGTGAGGTAAACTCAACATCAATGTTGACCCATCTGGCCCTCAACCTAAGCACTGTTTTCTAGGGGGAAGTGGAACAGGGGGAGTCAGTACTTTCTCTGTTTTTCAACTCTTACTTGTAAGATCACAGTAATTAAAGGCTTGACCATCATTTTTGGCTATAGCTTTAACTGACTACTTCTGGCAGCTCAGTTCTCTCTCCAACTCAGCTGAGCTTCTCACAAATGGTGGCTGGTTTTAATATTCAGATGGCACAATTTACCACTCTATTTTCTGGGAGAGTGTGTATTTTAACCCAGGGCATTTCATAGAATATGTGGTCCATTGGGATACCAGATTAAAAAAATCAGCCAAAACTATTTCTTTGTAAATGAAACTCAGTAAATTATCACTCAAAATGATTCATTTTCAAATTTGGGTGCAGATTAATCTTCCCCAGCTGGACTCAACTCAAAGCTCCTAGATTTAAGTAAAAAAAAACAACAACTCCTTCCTTATCTCCCAGCTGCTCCTCCATCTAAAATACCATTTTTTCTTCATTTTGTCACTATCAAAAATCTACTCTTTCCTTAATGTTGTCTGAATTACACTACAGATTATGTAATTATGCAATTTTAGTGGACGGGTCTCTTGCTCCACTAGGCCAAGGAAAATGAGTGCCAGTCTAGTGGCTTCGGGACATTATTTTTAGGGAATTCTACCCTACCTCCATGAAAATCCTTGTAAGTGATGTGTACAGAACACGTTTTTCATGCATTGAGCTCAACTGCAAAGGAATAGAGCACAGGACATTTTCTCTATATACATACCCAAGGTAGATTCTTTTCTGAATAATTCATGAATCCAAACAGAACTGCTCTGAGCCATTTTCCATTCCACACTTTTCTCTCAATGATCAAGGTACTGTGTAAGGGTTTTCCCTGACTCCACAAGTTAAAATTCTGTCCCACAGAAGACATTATAGCTTCATGAATCCCCAAACTCCCTTGGCTCAGGGAATTTATACCAAATTGTTCTCATCTGGAGTCCCACCTGTTCATTCTTTCTTTTTATTTGTTATTTAGGTCTTATAAGCCATCTCACCATCTTCTTTATTGCTGTTCCTAGACTCTACAATCTATGGGACTTGTTTATCCTGGGGTTTGCATTACTAAACATAGTGCCTTCCAAAAGAGCTGGTATACAATGTTTTGGAAATAAATGAAGAATTGAGAAAGAAGTTTCATTTGAGATTTAATTTCTCCTACAATTTTGAATTAGCAAAGAAAATCAACATGTAATATCTAGTTTTACAGAGAGACAGACTGAAAGAGATAAAGGAATCTAAAACTCAGCCACTCTTTAGATTTTTGTTTCTGTATTCCTTGAATCCCTTCATTTTATCACTTGCATTTTTTCACTTTTTCAAGTAAATTCCTATTTCACTGCCATTTTTTCCTGTTTCAGATTTTTCCTCCCCAACACACACACACACACACACACACACACACACACATTAGAAGTTTTCACAATTTGTTTTGCAAAACAACAAAGCTCTTATTTTTAAATTTTATAAGTAGCTATAAATGTGTGACCCCTATCATTGATAAATGGATTCTGAAGCTAAACATTCTATTTCAATAATATTCATTTGAAAATTCCAAAATGTAAAAAAAAAATAAAGATAGCTTTCACATATCCATATAGAATAGGAACACGGAGATATTGTGCAGTGTGTTCCCTATTCCCTTAGCTTCACCCTAACTCCATTCTACTACTCAGAATCCTGACTGTCCTGTTGAACCACAGAATAAAGAACCTTCATCAGACAACTTCAGGGAAGGAGAAGCTGCTGGAATTGGCTTTGAAATGTGCAGTGGCCATGGCAGTACTACCACCCATGTTGGTAAGTACAGACTGAGCTCTCTCTTCCTCACCTCTCAAAGCTTCCCTGTGTAATGAGAAAGAAATGGGAGTATTCCAAATGACCTTGGAGAAAAACTCAGGACTTTCATCTTGCTGGTTTCAGCATGAACCTTTAGGTCCCACAGGAACTCATAACATGGAGGATCACTCTTGGGCTCCTGGTAGTACTCCAGGTACTTTTCCTACACCAATTATTTGGTAATGAACTCCATGAGTTGCCCATAGATGAAATTCTTCCTCTTAGCATATGCCCTGATCATACTCAGCACCTCCTACATGTTCTTAGTTGCCCTCCAAGAAAATGACACCCAGGATAAGTATCATGAGGCTGGTCTTAGGCATACCCTGGTCATCAATCTGCCTCCCAGCTTTAATGTTAGTTGAAGAGGAACAGTTTTTTGTTGTTGTTGTTTGTTTGTTTGTTTGTTTTAAGACTCTGGGGAGGCTTTAGTGTTGTAGTATCAGGCACTTCCTTCAAAGGTGCTCCAGATTGGAGTATAGGAAGAGGCAGCAGTGGCATCTACCTCTTAATCATCAAGAACCTGCTAACCGGGGCTGGGGATGTGGCTCAAGCAGTAGCGTGCTCGCCTGGCATGCATGCAGCCCGGGTTCGATCCTCAGCACCAAAGATGTTGTGTCTGCTGAAAACTAAAAAATAAATATTAAAATTCTCTGTCTGACTCTCTCTGTCTCTCTCTCTCAAAAAAAAAAAAAAAACAAAAAAAAAAAAAACAAAAAACGAACCTGCTAACCCACCAGGCCCTGTGTCATTCTTTGTTCCTGAGGGATTACTTCATGCTTGCAGTGCTGAATCATCTTACCATAAAGCAGCATGATTGCTGTCAGAGGCAGCCAAAAGTCAAGTGAGCAGGAATGTGGGCAACAGGAACCCACAGACCAGGGGAACAGAGTGAGTGAGAATCAGAAGCCTCAACCCTGGCAGGTGTGACAAAGGCCTATGTACAGATCTTCTCTTTGGGAGGTGCCCTAGGACCACACAAGTCTCTTATCCTCCAAGTTGGCCTGTCCCCTGAGAACCTGAAGAAAGTGTTGAGATGGCTCCTCAAGGTGCAACCAACCAACACAGCCTGAGGATTCCAGGTTTGACAATAAAGTAGGTGGAGTTGGGTTCTTTCTCAGGTGCTCATTCAAGGTGCATAACTCATCATGATTCCTCACATTCACTGCCTAATTGTCCTCTGCTCTGAGACCCGAGGACACTGCCTTATACCAAGACCCTCATACGAGGTTCCTGGAGCTCGGGCAAAAGGCATTGAAGGGTTTTTAATCCATTAAGGATGTGTGGATGGTTAGGGAAGGTGTCTCTGATCCATAGTTTTGCCTATGACTTTCCAGAACTGAAAGGTTTCCTTAGTGCCCTCACAGTCTTTACCTTGATTCCTGACAACACCTGGGACTCCTTTCTGCTGATCTGAACAATTCTGATGAAGGCTCACCTCCCTCAAATGCCTAAGGTGGAGGTTTTATACCTGATACATCATTTGTAGAGAGCCTGCCTGGGGTTTCACAGGGCTGAACAAAAGGGGCA
Organism: Marmota flaviventris; assembly: GCF_047511675.1. NCBI lineage: Eukaryota > Metazoa > Chordata > Mammalia > Rodentia > Sciuridae > Marmota > Marmota flaviventris. The sequence continues at coordinate 126,176,773 of NC_092518.1, forward strand.
GGGCAGGGGCTGAGGACTCCAGTAACTTGGGAGTTCTGTTCAGTCCTTCCTCACAGACCTCATTGTAATGCCTAGTAAAGTCTAGGATTGTTTCCTATGTTGACCTGTAAAGAGTCATCACTTTTCTAAGACATCTGATCCAGAAATGAGGTGGGAGGAAGGTGGGGGTGGAGCTTCATCCTTATATCACTGCCCCAGGTCTTCAGGGCTGACAGTACAGGTCAGGGTGAATTTCAGTAGGGATTCCTCTGCTTTGTGAGTTGGGTGTGTATGTACTCAGGTCTTCTCAAGCTAATTGTATTTACAACTGACAGGGCCCAACACCTCTTCTTCTGACCTGAAGCTGTGTCCTGCAGGCCAAGTCTATCATCCCCCTAAGACTAAAACAGGTAAGGAAGTGAGGAAGGGAGAGCTTTGTCAGCCGTACTTGGGGCCTCCCAGAGCAAATAGTAAAGGCAATATCTGTGGGGACGCCCTTCTATGTGAGATAAGAGATTCCTTCAGGATCATCACCCTGATCATTTATGGAGAATGGAACCAGGGTTGATTTGGGAAGTGGAAGATGGCATCCTGAGTCTCATCATTATCTCGATGGGTAAAAATAAGATATTAAACCTGTAAATAATTTCAGGAAATTACATCTTTATAATATTATCTTCTACATCAGCTTATGTGGTCTACTTCTCTATTTGGGAGTTCTTTTACCATTTATTTCAGTAAATTTTACAGTTGCATATGTAAAGATCTCATACACTTTTGTGATTGTTTTCTTAGGTAAATTTTGGATTTGTTGATGTTGTGTGATATTTTCTAATATGTCTTCTAATTAGTTTTTGCTTTGAGTGGCAAGGCTCCTGATTTTGCCATAGCAAACTTCTATACACTATCTTTCTGAATGATCTTATTTATTTGAATATTGGATATTAATTTTAATTTTCTAGGCAAATAATCATATTGTCACCAGATAGTATCTCTTTCTTTTCAATCTTCATACCTTTTTTTCCTTCATACTTTTTTTATATCTATTTCTCTGTCTTTATGTACCAGCAGTTTTGCGCAGTAGAGGTGATATTATGTAACTTACTTTTCTAATGTTAATGAGAATACTTTCAACAGTTCCCATTTAAATGTTTGCTACAGAATTGAGGAAAGGAAGTTCCATTCTAATTTAAGTTTGTGCCACGAACTCATGTTGAATTTTTTCAAAGTCTTTTGAACCCATTGAAATAATGAAATTTCTTTTTTATCCTCTAATTTGTTAATGTAGGAAATATATTAGAAAACATCTCTGGCTAAGCCCAATTAATTGTTCATTAATATTGAATATGCTACTAATTGTTTTCAAAATAATATTTGCTTCTTTGCAAAAGAGTTTGGTTCAAGTGTTCTTTGCAAGGTAAGATACTCAATTAGCTTTTTCTATCAAGGAGCTCTGACCAGAAAAGAATGAGTAAAATAATTTCCCACTTTGTGAATGCTTGGGAAAACTTTACAGAAATTGAAATTAGTTTTCCTGAACCATTTGGTAGAAATGGTAGCCTATACAGTTTTATTTTGGTACATATGAAGGTGGCTTGAATTTTTAAGACAGCTTTCATTCATATTGTTATGTTAAAATTTTATATTTACTTATGTGAAAATTTATTTATGTTTTCAAAATTATTCATATTTTCAAAATTCTTTTATTTAATTTATTTTAATTGATATATTTCCTTTTTATGTTTTGTTCATGCATTAGTGTTTTGCATAATAATGGGGTTCATTTTGACATAATTATATGTGCATGAAATGTAATTTGCTCTATATTTATTCTCTAGTACTTCCTTTTTACCTCTCCTCCTCCCTCCTACTTCCTCTATTCTACTGGCCTTCTTTAAATATTATGTTAATATTTTCTTTATTGGGACTTTATAAATATACATAAGGGTGGATTCACTATGTTATATTCATAAATGTACATAGAATAATGTGGTCAATTTAGCTCCCCAGTCCTTTTCCCTCCCCACCTGCTTTCTTCTTAGTCCCCTGCTTCTACTCTACTGATGTCCCTTCTATTTTTGTGAGATGACTTTTTTAATTCCTATTTTCTGTTGAGCTTCCACATATGAGCGAAAACATTTCACCCTTGATTTTAAGTCTGGCTTATTTCATTTTGTCATGATATTATCCCATTCCATCCATTTATCTGCAAATACCATAAATTCGTTCTTTTTATGACTGAATAAAACTCCATTGTGTGTGTGAGTGTGTATTTCATTTAAACTTTTCCATTTAACATCATGAGATTTGTGATACAAAGATTTTCAGCAGAAAATCTCAAACTTTTACAATTGAAGGAATAGTATCATGAACCCAATAGACCTGGCATTCAAATTTGGCATCATCAATACATGGACAGTATGTTTTCAGCTATACTCAAAACTGTATTATTCATATTTTCAAAATTCTTTTATATAATGCAATTCACTTTACCTCTCCATATACATCTTTAAGTTAGTTTTCTTAAAACCAAAAAATCTTTTGGGATTTTTATTGTAATTTTATTCAATCTATAGCCCAATTTGGAGACAGTAGACATATTTACTGTTTTAAGTCATCCAATTCATGAAAATAATATCATCTTTATTCTTCAAGTTTTCTCTTCTTTAATCAATGATGTTCAGTTTTGAGCACGTAGATGATGTATGCATTTTGTTACATTAATATCTTAATATTTTCACTTTTAGAAATAAATGGTATCTTTTGAAGAAATTTCACCTTACAATTGTACATTGGTAGTATATAATCATTGGGTTGATCTTTAGCCTTGTATCTTATGAACTTGTTATGTAAACTTATTATTTCTATGTGTCATGTAGAGATTTAACAATAGATATTGGTCTGATAGGCGTGGATCTGAAGAAGACATGTAACATCATAGTTCTTTGTATTGGACTTTTCAAAGCTTGATGGGGGAGCTCTTCTTTCAAGTAGGAATGACCTATTTCTGTAGATTCAGAGGACTGATAAAATGTAGGTGTTGAAGATTTTCAAGTGTGTTTAACCAGATATTACCAATGTTATTCTATATCCCCATTCATAGAATTGACTTCATAAGAACATTCATGATCCTAATTGGTATAGTGTGGATTAATCAGAAGAGGAGCATGAGAAAGCTATTCTTCTGATTTAATTATTGCTGATAGTATTTTGTGTTTATCCATGTTTTGTTCAACTAGCTATATTCTGGTCATTGTTCCATCTCCATTGAAGACTACTAATTTACTCACTTTATTCATTTCTACTCTCAAATTTCAGTCATTCAATGTACAAGTGAAAGCTTATGCAATGCTCTATCTTTATATTTATTTGAACTCCTTCACTCAAATGATCATGTATTTCTCCAAATTTAATCCATCAGAATACCTGCTGGCACTTTAATCATTATAATCTCTTGAAACAATTTTTTTTTCTCCAAAGACATCTATTCTAGTATACTGCACCATTTATCTTAACTGCCTATCATTCCAGTTCTTTTACACTTTATTTCTAGTGTGTCTTTCCTAGGCCACTCCATATCCTGAACTATCAGTCTCCTCCTGTCTGCCTCAATTGTTTACCTACCTAAGACACATAATACATTATAGTACTTACTTTTTTGATACTAGCCTCCATTCTTTGGCCATTGTCCTTCTGTTTCATGTATTTAGTACAATATTTTCTTGGGATGTTACCCAAATGCTTATGTATCCACTCTTATGTCTAAGTTGGTAATGCAACATGGAAATACATAGTAGCAGGACTACATCTTTTTCTCCTTTCCCCTTTAATAGGTAAGTTCACTTTTTCTCTGAATACCATCCTTTCTTACCTGTGTAGCAGGTTTCCATTATAGTTTTCTCCTTTCTTGTTTATCCTTTATATCTTTTCTGCATTATATTAAACCATGTTGATTTTTTTCCCTAGAAGCAAAAATGCTTTCCCATTTAGTCCTCGACTTTCTTTCTTCCTATGTAAAGCCAACATCTATCAAAAAATCACATTCATTCATAAGGTATGGTCTTTAATTTCAGTCATCTTCACAACTTACTGCATTTGAGCCTATGCTTATACCACTCCATTCAATTTACCCTGTGTCACATCATGCATTGCTGATTTTACTAGGCACTTCTTACTCAGAATTTATTTTTAAATTACATTGTTTATTTTGTTTATTTATCCTCTTATTGATATAGATACAAAGAATAAAGAAAGATGATTGTTTTATTTACAGAAATTTTATTAGTATTCACATTGTTTCAGGTGTGTATGATATTTTTTTTTACAAACATAGCAATGACTTTTCTGAAACTTTGGAAAAAATCACTTGCTCCTGGTTGATAAATGAGAAATGTCCGTCTCTGAAGTTTAAAGCATGCTTTGTCATAAACGCAATTCATGACTTTCCCTGTTGCTATTTTAGGTATTATGCCTTTAAATATATCTTAAATTTTTCTCTAAACAAATATTAATCTTTAGTTATTTTTTTCTATAATGTAGATTTAGAGACAGTATTTCTCTATCAAGGAAAGTATTTCTCCTTTATTTTTCAATAACAAAAACAAATATATCAGAAAGAAAGTATGAAGACAGAAAAAGACTTTAATAAGAGGTTCAAAATATATTATTCCTTCTTTCTGTTTTTCACATTTTCTGAAATGAGATATCATTGTTTGTTCAGTTTGAACAGAGAGCTATGTTTCTGTATACAAATGCTCCTCAACTTGCAGTAGGTTTTTGTTCTAATAAAACCATCAAAATTTGGAAATGTCAAATAGAAAATGCACTAAATGCACCTAACCCACCAAACATCCTAGCTTAACAATGCAGTATAAGTGATTATGTGGCTAACTGGGAACTATGGTTTGATTATCAATATGATCATCAGAACACAGAATCATATGACATATTGCTAACCTAGGAAAAGATCAAAATTCAAAATTTGAAGTATGGTTTCTACTGAATATGTATCACTGTTGTGCCATTTTAAAGCTTAAAACTCCTAAGTTGAGCTATCATAAGTTAGGAAACTTGTGCCTTGTGAATGTGGAGCCTGTGTTGGCTATTTTCCAACCATGTGTATCTTCTGATCTTCTTTTCCCTCCTGTATTCTTCAAAACAATATCATTTGGACTCCCTACCTCCCAGCTTATCTCTTTACATTTACATAACAGTCAGGTACCCACCTATGATGGTTTCACAACTCAGTGGGCTCTAGTCACACCACTACTTCCCCTCTTCCCTAGGACTGAGGATTGAAATACCTTCCAACTTTTATCTCTTGGGTGATTATATTATTTTTCTATTGCCATATAATGAAATCCCCAAAACTTAGAAATTTAAATAAGAAATATTTAATATATCAGTTTCTGTAGGTTGGGAATACAGGCAAAACTTATTTAGGTGCCTCTGGCTTGACTTCCCTTATGAGGTTTCTTGATAAACCAAAAAGATATTCACTCCCCAAATTTTTACATGATATTTCCTTGTCCTTAATTCCTCATTACATGAGTCTCTACAGAACTACCTCATGACAATTCAAATGGATTTCCCAATGGTAAAAGATATAAGAGACAAGAACAGTGAGTGTGCTGCAAAGAAGTCAGCCACCTTTAATAACTCAATTCAAGAAGTTATATACCATTAATTTTGCCATATTATATTCATTAAAAAGTATCAGTGTAAAATTCTAGGGTTTCAGGTTTGCTATTCCAGTACTTCAAAGATGTTGCTTCACTCTTTTTTTATTTGCTGTGTTTTCAATAAAAATCTGCTTTTTTCTTATCTGCATTCCTGTGAATATAATGTGTTTTTTACTCTGACTTTATTTTAACATTTTTCTTTTTCACTGTTTTTGAGCAAGCTTGTTATACTGTTCAGTGGTAAAGTTTGTTCTTGTTACTTATTTAGTTTTGTTGAACTCCTCGAATATATAGGACGATGGTTAGTCAAATTTGGAAAAGTTTCAGTAAATGTTTTTTCTTACTTTTTGCCATCCCCTTTAGGAGACTCCAATTACATTTATATTGGGTTGCTTGAAATTATCTCATAGCATACTGATGCTTTTTTCATTTGGTGGAAGAGGCATTATTTTTTCTTTCTGTTTCATTTTGTTTCAGCTTATATGGCTATACCTACATGTTCACTAATCTTTGATTCTCTTATGTTTATTATATGATTAATCCCACCTAAGGCATTTTATCTCATAGTTATTATCTCTAGAAGTTCGATTAATGTATTTTAACAATTTCCACATTGATGTTTTCATTTTGTATGTTCATGCAAGTTATAATAACCAAGCCCTTTTGAAGTCCTAGAAATGTGCATTCGATCATGTCAGAGTTCAGAATCTCATAATCTTAAGTCATATGTGAATGAAACTTTGGTAGAATAGTTCCTTAAATGAAATTTCTAAGGCATAAGTTCTTTCCATCTTTGAACCTATGAAACTAAAGAGACAGTTGTCTTTCCAAACACACCCAACTTACAAAGCAGAAATGTACCTATGGTAAAAAAGAGGGGAAATGGGGGGCTGGAGATGTAGCTCACTAGTAAAGCACTTACCTAGTATGCATGAGTCTCTGAGTTCAATCCCCCCCTGCACTGAAAAAAAGGGGGGTGGGGAGAGGGAGCCCTGGAAGGAGGTCCCTGCTCTATACCTATGTGAAATTTAGAACAGCAGATTTTGGAAATTCCCTCTTTACCTCTAAAGATCTGTGAAGACCTTACCAAAAGCTCAGTCCTTGTCCCTGAGTCCAACCCAGGAATAAAGACGTGGTTTCCAGAAAAAGTTAAAAAAAAGAAATGTTTTCTTGCTTTGCTAGCAAAAGAGAAACACAGGGGACTCCTACCCTAAAGGCTCTGATTCTGCCTATCAGCAGACACAGGGGGCTCTTAAAGAGATGATTCAAAGGCTACATTCCACATGTTCTCTGTTGGAGTTGTAATTCATTGTTAATTTGGGAGACAGGCATTTCTGAGATGTTCTGGTGCCATCTCCAAAGTCTGGATTACTTGGTTCCTATGGTGGGTATGTACTCAAGGACAGATAACTCTGCCTAGGATGGGGAAGAAAGGTAATCCTGTTTCCCCTAAGATTAGGGAGAGGGGAGATATTAGGGAAGAGCAGGGAGACAGGAAGAGAAAGGAACATGTTCATTTTAAAAATCAGTCACAGTGGCAGAGCAGCAGGGGCTATATTCAAAGCCTAAAATGGACCACTGTTACATCTCTACTCTACTGATCTTTCTACTGTTTACTTTTAGATTTTTTAAAATTACTGTCTTGTGGATGTGCATGATGGTGAGATTTACTGTGGTGTAATCACATTTGTACATAGGAAAATTAGATCGGACTCATTCCACTGTTCTTCCCTTATTCAATCCCTCCTCCCTCCCCCGCCTTCAATCCAATTCCTCTAGTCCACTGATCTTCTATTTTGATGAATTTCCTCACTCCATACTTTCTTTCTTTCTTTCTTTCTCCTTCCTTCCTTCCTTCCTTCCTTCCTTCATTCCTTGAGTCCTTCCTTTCTTTCTCAACGTTTCTCTCAACTTGTTTTCTTCTAGTACAATTCCTGGAGTCCAAAGGGCTGTCCTAATTCTCTATTTTCCTCAGTCCAAGATTGTGTTGTTTCTTCATACATAATTATTTGAAGAATCATGAAGTCATCTTTAAATCATCTTAAGAGCTTCAACCCATGAAACAAAAGTACCACCCATTAACCTCTTTGAAATAACCCTTTTTTCCTTGGACTTCTGATGAGATTGCTGAGAAATAACACCCTGAAACTTTCTGGATGATCTATTGTTTAATTGAAAGTATCTGTGAAACACAGGCTTAATCTGTATGAGGTATGTCTTATGTGACTAAATACTTTGGAAACCTAGCTTTGATCTCTCTGAGATCTTAAACAAAGTATTCATAGTCACACTCTTGGATTCATCTATAGACCAGTTTGTCATTTTATGAGGTTGGAAAATTTCAAAAACTTACATGAATCTAAAAAATAAGAATCCATTTGTATTTGTTCACAGATTGTGAAGAGACTGCTAATGCAATCTTAACATTCCATTAAAACCATCTAGTTTTCTTATTACAACAACAGAAAAAGTCTTATTTCAGCTATTCCACATGGCTAGCAAAATTAGTTCCTAATTATATCACAATACTTTGCTTGGATTTTGATTTAGAATGGTTTATACTTTTTCTATTAAGGCTATTTGTGATCAGATAGTATCTCCTGGGTCAGTGAGTAGAGATTTTCTATTTCCAGATTATCATGTATAGGGCACTCCTGTATGGATTCTGACTTTGATGAAGATGGGGCATATAAGGTCCTTGCTTAGCATCTAGATGGCCATCTTAAGTGACAGCTGCCATTTTAAGGAAAAAGTTTCACTTTCCTGCCCAAGGGCCTTTCTGACAAAGGCTCACCATTCCCTTTTACCAACCCAACCCCTAACCACCAGCATTAGGACCCACCCGGCTCCGATTTCTGAGCCTATCCCATAAAAATCCCAGAACCCAAGCCTGTATTGCCTCTTTGTCCTATGGCCTTTATTTGTCAGCTCTGACAAAGAAACTCTAGCGTGTATCTCTGCCTGGTCTCCATCTTTCATTTTTAAACTGTCTCTCTTTCCTTGCTTTCCCTTCATGACAAAATTCTTTTCATCTGTATGCTCAATATAATTTTGAATTCTTATCACCTGCTTGTACATTAAAACACAAAACTATTTTGCTAATATTCATAATCAGTTTAATTACAACAAGGAAGTGTTCTTTAGCCTACTTTTACTATTATGACTTTGATTTGTGATTTTTTTAAAGTTTCACATATTAAATGTATGTATCAGTGCATTTGGGGATAAGTATGTACCCATTGAACCAACACTACAATCAAGACCACATCTATCACTTCATATGGTTTCCTCTCACCCTCCTAACTCTCTTTCTTCTTTTTCTTTTCCATCATCATCATAATTACTCTAAGAACACTTACTACAAGTCCTCTCTTCTATTGGGAATGCAGGTGCATGCCTTTAATCCCAATGACTCCAGAGGCTGAGGCAGGAGAATTGCAAATATAAAGCCAGTCTCAGCAACTTAGTGAGATAGCAAGAATTCAAAATTTTATATTTTTTTTTAAATTTTGAAAGTACTAAGGATATGACTTAGTTGTTAAGTGATCCTGGATTCAATCCATCTGCGGTACCAAAAAACATCTTCCTTCTTACAAAGTTTTAAGTATACAGTAAATTATTATTAGCTGGAGATGCTGTGTTGTATATAAATCCTTTAACTGAAAATTTTCTCTTCCTCCAATACCCTGTCAATCATCATTTTACTCTGCTTCTGTAAATTTGGCTATTTTATATTCAACATATTATTAGATCATGCCAAATATGTTCTTCTATGTGTAGCTTATTTCACTTAGCATGATGTAATCCAGGTCTCTAAATGTTAATACAAATGGCAGGGCTGCCTTAAAATTGAAAAATATTCTGATATAGAATAAACCCTATTTTCATTATTTATTCATCCATTGATTGACATTTAGTTATTTTATTATTTTGGCTACTGAGAGTCATGCTGCAGTGAATGTGAGAGAACAGATACCTCTTTGAGATCTTGATTTCATTTTCGTTGGCTAAATACCCAGAAGTAGAATTGCTAGGTCATATGCTAGTTCTACATTTAAATTCTTTACAAAGTTTGATTCTCCATACTAGCTGTATCAACTTACATTCTTACCAAAAAGGGTGCCAGGATTTCTATTTTACCATATTCTCATAAATACTTATCTTTTTTAGTGACAGTTATCCTAAGAGGTGTGAGGTGGTATCTCATTGTGGCTTTGATTTGCATTTCCTTGATAATTAATGAAACTGAGCATCTATGTCTTCTTTGGAAAAAATACCTATTCAAGTCTTCAGCTTGCTTTTTTAATATGCTAAAAACATTTTTTTTCTCCTTCTGAATTGAAGGACTTCCTCATATAATTTGGAAGTCAGTCCTTTCTCAAATATATGGTTTGCAGGATAAGTAATCCTTATACGCATAGGTTTTTTCCTAGCCATTCAATTCTAATCTGTCTGTATATATGTCTTTTTTGGGGGATGGGTATCAGAGATGGAACTCAGGGGCACATGACCACTGAGCCGCATCCCAGCCATATTTTATACTTTATTTAGAGACAGGGCCTCACTCTAAGTTGCTTAGCACCTCACTTTTGCTGAGGCTGGCTTTGAACTCACAATCCTCCTGCCTCAGCCTCCCAAGCTGCTTGGATTACAGGTGTGCATCACAGCACCCAGCTATATATGTCTTTTTATGCCAGTACCATACTGCTCTATTTATTTCTGCAATACATTTTCAGATGACAAAACACTTTGTTTTTCTTGCTCCAGATTGTTTCAGATGTCTAAAATTTTGCAAATTTTAGGATTTATTTCTATTTCTGTGAAAGATCCCATTGGAATTTTGATATGAATTACATTGAATCTGTAGATGGATTTGGATAATAGAGACATTTTAGTAATATTAAGTCTTCCAGTTCACGAATAGGAAAATCTTTCCATTTATTTGTGTCTTTTTCAATTTCTTTCATCAATGTTTATAGTCTTCAGTGTATAGATCTCTATCTAATCTCCTTGGTCAAATTTATTTCTAAGAATATTTTTGGTGCTATAAAAAATGAGATTCTTAGCTGGGTTTGATGGTGCACGCTCATAATCCCAGTGGCTTAAGAGGCTAAAGGAGGAGGATTGAAAGTTTGAGAATAGCCTTAGCAACTTATCGAGGCCTTAAGCAACTTGGTGAAACCCATCTCAAAATAAAAACATAAAAAGAGGAGTGGAAGTCAATCAGTGCCAAAAAAAATTTCTTGATTCCTTATTTGGATGGTTCTTTGTTACACAGAACTGATTTTTGCTTATTGATTTTTTTTATTCTACAACTTTAATTTTTTTTATTCCTACAGGGTTTTTGTGAAATAATTAGGAGATATATATATATATATATATATATATATATATATATATATATAATCATGCTATCTATAAGAAACAGTTCTATTGATTTGGCTGCCTTTTATTCCTTGTCTTAGTTATTTACTCTCACTAGAACTTTTTGTTTAAAATATCTTTAACTGCTTATACTGAGATAATCATATAGGTTTTAGTCATTCATTCTGTTAATATGACAAATCACATCTATTGATTTACCTAAGTTGAGCCTATCTTTCATCCATGGATAAATTTCACTTGATCCTGAAAAATAATTCTTTAATTTGCTGTTAAATTCAATTTGTCAGTATTTTGTTGATTATTTTTGTCTGTGTTCATCAGGTAGAATGACATGCAATAGTCTTTTCTTGTAGTTCCTTGCTTGTCTTTATCATCAGGATAATTCTTTATTCTTCTTTAAATGTTTGATAGAATTAACCATTAAAGCTATCAGGTCCTCAATTTTGGGGGGGAAAGGTTTTTGACTACCAATTCACTTTTCTCACTTGTGTTTGTTACTGTTTTGGGTTGTTATATGTATTTTGTTTTTATTTTCCTGCTTCCTTTCTACAATTTTTTGAAATAATTTACAACTCAGAAAACATATTTGAGAATGATTTACAGAAAGCATGCACATTTCCCCACTTTAGACTTAAGTGTGTGTGTGTGTGTGTGTGTGTGTGTATGTATGTGTATATATATATATATATATATATATATATATATATATATATATATTCTTATATATATGCTTATATATATATATATATATATATATATATATATATATATATATATTTAAGAATAAGGACATGCACTTATATATTCCCTTATATGACTATAATTCAATTATCAGTTTCAAAAAATTTTACAGTGATATAGTAATATTATCTAATTTACAAATCATCCTAGAAATTTACCAATTGTCCTAATGTTTTCCTTTACAGAAAAATTTTCCCTGACCCAGAATCCAATTCAGACACAGGCATTGTGTTTGTCATGTCTCTTTTAGTTAAAAAAAAATCTCTTGAGTTTTCATTTATAATATTGACATTTATGAAGAGTAAAGATACATTTTTGCAGAGGGTCCCTTGATTGGAATCTATGTTTCCTCATAAATAGATTTCAGTTATGCATTTTTTGTCAAGAATATCAGATAGGTGATGTTATATCTTCACAGAATCACATCAATAACACACCATATTGCTTCAATTTAATATTGCTGATGTTGCCATAATTTTTCTATTGGATAGAGACTATTGTATGTGTTGCTCATAATTCTAATTATTTTATGGTGACAAGTATATGAATAGGTAGTCGTGAAAATATCTATTTCTCTTTTTCTGTTGTTTTACACCTTTGAAATACTACCACTTGAAACAATAGAAAATGGCAATTAGCATACATATAATTTCTTTTTTATTGACACATGTTAATTACACATATTAATGAGGTTCACTGTGATATTTACATACATCCATGTGGGGTGCATTGTGTGTCATTTGCTTAACTACATTTCTGGACCCAGAAATTATTTTCTTTGTACTGACCTGAATAAAAGGGTAACACCTAAATGACACATAATCTGTGAATAGTGAGGGTGATCACTGGTCATTTCATTTTTATCTTTAAGGCATTGTATATCTGAAAATGTTCTTTGAGTGGAAAAGAAATTGCATAATTAAAGAAATTTTGTACTCATTTAATTTACTATGAAACTTTATAATTATTGTTCATTTTTCTGCTGAGATTCAACACTATAAAAATAATTCTGTAAGAAGCCTGACTATTCTTCACTAAAAATAGCCTTCATTATTAACATTTTTTTTTAGTTTTGGTGTTTATAGGATTAGTTACTTTCAAAACATCAGAAAAAGGGCTGGGGATACAGCTCACTTAGTACTGAGTGCTTGCCTTGCTTTGCATGCACAAGACCCTGGATTCAATCCCTAACACCACAACCAAAAAAAATAAAAAACCCACTATACACACACACACACGCGCGCGCGCACACAAATGAAAGAAAAGAATAAACCAGAATATATATATATATATATATATATATATATATATATATATATATATATAAACAAATGAAAGAAAAGAATAAATATGTTCTTCCACTTATCAATTTTTCTTGTATTAAAAATCGCAAATGTCTATTATATGGAAATTCCAGTCTTTCTTCAGCTTAGGAAAGACTTCTCTAAGTAGAACTTCCAATTGGCTTCCTATATACTCTCTTCTTCCATTATTTTCATGCAAATATTGAACATTTTTATTTTAATTAGGCATATATGGCAGCAGAATACATTTTGATTCACTGTACACAATTGCAGCACAACTTTACATTTCTCTGGTTGTACATGATGTAGCATCACACCATACATACAGTTATACATGTACCTAGGGCAATGATGTCCATCTCATTCCAGTGTGTTTCCTACCCCCATCCCCCCTTCCATCCCTTCCTTCCCCTTTGCCCCATCAAAGTTCCTCCATTTTTCCCATGTTCCCCCATTATGGATCAGCATCTACTTTTCAGACAGAACATTCAGCTTTTGTTTTTGGGGAGGATTGGCTTACTTCACTTTAGCATGCTATTCTCCAACTCCATCCATTTACTTGCAAATGCCATAATTTGATTCTCCTTTATTGCTGGGTAATATTCCATTCATCTATTAAAGGTCATCTAGGTTGCTTCCACACTTTAGCTTTTGTAAATCAAGCTGCTATGAACATTGATGTGGCTGCCTTACTATAGTATTCTGATTTTAAGTGTTTTGGGTATAGAACGAGGAGTGGGATACCTGGGCCAAATTTCAAGTTTTCTAAGGAATCTCCATACTGCATTCCAGAGTAGTTGCACCAATCTGCAGTCCCACCAGCAATGTATGAGTGTGCCTTTTCCCCCACATCCTTGCCAACATTTATTGTTGTCTGTATGCTTGATAACTGCCATTCTGACTGGCGTGAGATGAAATCTTAAAGTAGAATGTCCAGTTGTAGCACAAGTTTTAAAAGGTTGGAGGGGGACAAGTTGAGAGCAGCTTTTTCATATTATATACACAGGCCTTCTAAGAACTGCCAGTAAATCTTCCCAAAGCGTGGTAGACGTTTCCAACTGGTTGGATATGGCATGTTACTCTACCTTTTCTCTCTATGGTAGAAGGAACACCCAGAGGCTGCTAACTGTTCCACCCTTTGTTGTCTTTGGGGGCTTTGCTCACCTTCTAGGAGGGCTCCAGTATTTGCTTGCCTTGCTGGGACAAGGTGCAGTCTTGAGGAGCTAGCATGGTAGTCACGGAGAGCCCTAGTCTGTATGCCTCCATCTACTCTCCTTCTTGGACCATGAAGCTCCTGCCAACCTCCGCTGTTTGGTGGCTACCATTTTTCTAACCATGCCACATTCTCTGCAGCTGCTTCAGCTGGGACTAACAGGATTGGGCCAGGAGACCTGGCAGCCCATGGGGTCTGGAGTCAACAGGTTGCCACTGCCATCAGGTCATCCAGCCAGGGTGATAGGCTCACGGGTCCTTCACCCCCAGAGCCAGCCAGAGCACAGTCACAGCAGGAGCTCCAGGGGTCTTCAGGGGAGGTTGCAGCTGGTCCCTGCCCCAGGCTGGGGTAGGGTGGCAGGGATAGCAGGGGTAGCATGGGGGCAGAGGACCAGGGAGACAAGGCAGTGCTCAGTTTCTCACCATACTCTCTGCTGAAACTCCAAATATTGAACATTCATTGTGTAAATTTTATAACTACTTTCTTTAAATTAATTTATCTTTTTGCCCATTGTTTTTAATTACACATTTTGTGTAGTACTTTTCTCCAATTGTGTTTGTGATATTAATTGCTTTATGTTATTTTGTTTTTTCCTAATTATTTCCTCAAGTATCCAGATATGTAATAGAGAAGTGAGTGGTAGATATGGATGTATAAATATGTACAGGTGTAGGTACACATGGATATGGACAGAGATTTAGAACTTTCCCTTGATCTCAAGTGGAATTCAGTATTTATTGAAAATCCACAAAACATAAAAATACATAGTGTTTAAGACAGGTATATCCAGCTGGGTGCTTATTTCCTTCCTTATTTTACCTTTAGCTTTAGTATTTTTTTTCTTTCTCCTTGTAATTTAGGGTTGTTTGAGATCTTTCTCTTAACATAAGTATGGGTGCAGTGGGGCATGTCTGTATCACAGCAGTATGAGAGGCTGAGGCAGGAGGATCACAAGCTCAAAGCCAGCCTCAACAATGATGAAGTACTAAGCAACTCAGTGAGACCATGTCTCTAAATGAAATACAAAATAGGGCTGGGGATGTGGCTCAGTGGTGGAGTGCCCCTGAGTTCAATCCCCAGGACAAAAAAAAAAAAAGGCTGATGATATGTTTTCAGTAAGTTTTTTCAATAATATATGCTTATCTTTGCCAGCTAATTTTTTAAATATAAAAATAAAATTGTACATATTATTAGAGTAATTTGATATTTTAATATAGGCATAACATGTATAATGATTAAATCAGAGTGAATGTATCTCATTCTTAAAAAAATTATCATTTCTGTATGGTGAAAACATTCAGATTTCTCTAGTGCTTTAAAATATGCAGTACATTATTATCGTTTTTGTATGCTTACTCTTATTTGTTCAAATTTTCTATTTTTTAATGATTCAGGCTGGGTTGATTGTATGTTCCTAGGATTTTTCCTATTTCTTCTAGGTTATCAAATTTGTTGGTGTGTCAAGTTTTTTTATCCTTTGTATTCTGCAATAATAGTTGTAATGCCCCATCTTTCATTTATACTTTTATTTGCATGTGTGTTCTGTCCTTTTTTCCTTAGTCTAGCCAAGACTAATACTAACTCCTAGTTTCACTGATCTTTGCTTATTTCCTTCCTTATTTTACCTTTAGCCTTAGTATTTTTTTCCTCTCTCCTTGTAATTCACGGTTGTTTGAGGTCTTTCTCTTAACATAAGTATTTACCACTATAAACTCCTCTCTTAGAACTATTTTTTTTTTACATGACATAAGTCTTAGAATGTGTTTAATTTATCTCCATATTTTCTTCTATTCCAGTGATTCTCAGGTTTGGTCTTTTAACATTTTCACAGACTTCTTGTGTATTCTTGTCATGTTCTCTATTTTTTCCCTTTACTGCTTTCTGTGTAGTCAAGATCATATAGGCTGTCTTTAATGCCTGAAGTTCTGTCTTCAAAGCCAGAGGATCTATTTCCTATAAAATTTAATCTGTTAGTGATGCCTTCAAATGAGTTTATAAATTGATTGATTGTGTGTTTCATTTCTAGAATTTCTGCTCGGCTTCTTTTCACTATTTCTCTTTCTTTATTAAAGTGATCTTTTGTCTCCTGGAATTGCTCTCTTAATTTCTTCCTTAGAACATTTTAGTTCATTGAACATATTGATAATCAGTTTTTTAATAATAGTTCTCTGAGTTTTCATTTACTTTGCTATTAGTGGGTTCATTTCGGGAGGATTCTGTGATTTGGGGGGAGAGATATTTGCCTATTTCCTCATGTTTTCAGAAGTCTTGGTCTCATCCATCAATTGAGATGGATTCCCCTATCTCTTTTTGTGTATGTGTCTTCTTTTGTGTGAAATTATCTTATTTGTTCTGGGACTTCAATCTAGTTTGATATATAAGTATATGCCAAGGGGTAGGACCTGAGTTCCTTCTCTGCTTGTTCCTCAGGTTCTTGTTGTTGGTTTATTACTTCTGTCTCCTCACTTCTTTTAGTTGGATTAATGTCACAGAATGTTTACTTCAGTAGCAGAATCTATAACCTGTTAACTTTTAGTATCCATATAGGTTCCCAGCACCTCAGAGAATGGGAGCAAAAGAAAAGAAACAATTATTGCAAACAACAAAGTGTAAACAGTGTTACAGTAAATACCCAGATCCTACTATGACATCTTCAACATTAATGTCCACCAATGAAGATGAATGGTGGGTTCCGCAATTGCCAGCAGTAGAAACAATACAACAAAATATATCTGGCTTTAAAACAAACAGCAGGTGGCATCTATTTCCTCCACAGCAGTAATGATTATATTAGCATTAATGGTGGGAGCAGGAGTTATAAAAGCCAATTACTTTTAAAAATAGAAAAAATACTGTTAATTATGAGGAAAGAAAATGTGTTAGGAAGTTTCAAAAAAGTTTACAGTTTGAAAATGTAAACAGAGAAAATTACAGAATTGATGTAGCAGGTGATGTTTATATGGAAGGGAAGAGAAAAAATAAAAGAAGCAAGTTATTGGGGGAGAGGAAGAGGAAACAATAGAATTTGGCCAGTAACAGCATAAGAGAGAAAGAGTAACAAGAGAAATAAACAAGTGAAAATAATACAAAAGGAAACCAAAATATACAATCACAAAAAAAAAAAAAAACACAAACACTCAAAAGAAAATGCTAGAAAAACATATTTACAACTGATGTGATTCTGCAATCTGTATATGGGGTAAAAATGGGAGCTCATAACCCACTTGAATCAAAGTGTGAAATATGATATATCAAGAACTATGTAATGTTTTGAACAGCCAACAATAAAAAATTAAAAAAAAAGAAAAACATATTTACATTTAAAAATGCAAAACAAATGAGAGAAAATAAATAAGTGTATATATATATATATATATATATATATATATATATATATATATATCCGTAAACCAAACAGCAAGCATGCACACACATGGAAGGAATTAAAAAATAAATTAAATTTTTTTATAAAAATTCCAAAATCTTAGTGAAGAATGAAGGAACCTTCTCCACTGAGTTAATGCCATCACACATATTAATTGGGTGGTCACTGTCTATGTCCAACAGTCCTTCTTTCCAGTTCTTCTTGAGTTATGTACTGATGGAGAGAGTGAGGGGTGGGGGTGTTAACCCCTCCCTGGTTTGTGTTGCTCTCTGAGCTGCCAGTTGGAGTGGCCTAAGATTGAACCTGTCTGATTGAACCCTGAGCTTCCCTTCTCCCGGTGTGAGGTAGGATGGGTCAGGATGCATGGTCAGTTGGTATTTTGTCCTTTAGTCCAGCTCAGTGCTCTCCCAGGGTACAGCCTCCCCAGCAGAGCTCTGTGAGTGAGGTTCCAGCAGGTGGTGCTGAGGTCTAATCAGGACTCTGGGGCTTTGTTGGTGGGACCTTTGACCCACCCCTAGGGCTAGACAGTATCTGATCTGTTCTGTGGGTCTGGGTCTCAGGAGCCTCCCAAGAAATCTAGTCGTGGAGCCAGGGGACTGATCTTTCACTCACTGTTTGTTGCTCAGGAGACCAGCCTTCTGTGGCTTAGTTGGGGTAAGTGTATTTGCCCCACCCACTTAGACTCTGGCCAACCCAGATGTGGGTTTTGCCTTTAAATATCCTAAAATGCTCAGGCTTAGAGCTGTTCCTTGTAGAGGCAGTTATGGGTCCTGTGGGGAGCATTTGCTGGCCAGCTGGCTAAATAAAGACTCTTCAATTTTGACAAAAGAGGACTTGGCGTGTTTTCTGAGCGACCTACCCCATAACACATGGTCTCACTGAGTTGCTTAGTGCTTCACTGTTGCCAGGGCTGGCTTTGACCTGGTAATCCTCCTGACTCAGCTTCTGGAGCCACTGGGATTACAGGTATGCTAGGCAGCATTTTTTGATCTCAGTTATCTCAGTACCAAGGCATGCCATGGCCCAGCTTGGGAGTGGCTTCCTTTATTCCCTCTCCTTTTGTCTGTGAAAAGTCTGCTCCATCAGCCACTGAGAATGGGCTTTGTTCTTCATTTATTGTACCCAAATTCTGTGTTCCTAAGCCACTTTAAGTGTTCAGTACTAAATTTTAGTGAAATTCCTCTTTCAAGTACATCATTGAGAAGCTGTACACCCACTGCTTTGATCTCACACCATGACCTAGCTTGGAATGTATCTTTCCTCCACTCTACTATCTTTTCACCATCTGAAATCTAGTAGTTTTGCCTTATTTGGTTTTAGAGTTCAACTGGAATAATACTGACCTCACCTTCATAGCTAGACATGAACTATGTCTAGGCAAATTGGTACCAAAAACACACCAAATTACTTTATGGTGAAATGAAATGTATCAGGTAGATGGTGATACAAAATGTGAGTGTATTGGCTTTAAAACAAAAAGAAATAGCTTCAGACTTATGGTACTTTAATATTAAACCCTTGCTACAAGGATTAAGACTGTGAACCTTCCCCAAATCAGTTCAACTCCTGTATAAATCAATTTTATCAGTAGCTGCCAAGTTATTTTTAAAAGGATGGGAGTCTCATAATCATGAGAAATAAATAAATATATATATATACATATATATATATAAGTTTTTCTATGTGTTTATATATGTGATATATGTATATAGAGAGTAGGAAGTAGTATATAACTGTTTACACATATAATGTATAATGCAATATGTTTAATGTGTGATATACAATATCTAATAAGTAACCACTTACATACTTATAATTTGATCCTCTACAATTTCTTAGACACAATAACTGAGATATAAATAAAAAGTTATAAAATGTGAAGATTCAGAATGGGTACTGTACTAAAGAGAAATAGACCCAGCATTTATCTGTAGGATACAATAATCAAATAAATATTTTAAAACAAATGTGAAAATTCACACCAAAATCATATAAAGGATGAGGAAACTGGGGAAATGAAAAAAACAAATGGAAATGCTTAAACAAAAATAATCAGCATCTTGTACTTAAAAATCACTGGATGTGAAATGGACCTCCAAAATCATAGATTGAGGGATTGAGTAAACTCTCTCTCTCATCCTCACAAAATAAAATACTGGAAAACAATTAAATTTTTAACTCTCAAAATTAACCAAAACCAAAGAACAAAGTAAAAATAATCTGTCCAAGACATACTTCATAAGACATTGGTGTCTGTAACATTTCAACTTGGAACTTTTCCAAACCTGTTTCCCTTTTTGCCAACCATGGATATAGTAGCTGTGAAAATCCAACATTAGAAAGAAGAAAATCTATGCATGCCTACACATCACATTTAATATAAATTAAGTTGACAAAAATCAAAGACAATCTTGAAAGCACCAAAAGGAAAGCTACTTACACAAAGTGTAATGGTTAATTTGAATTATCAACTTGATTGGATTAAGTGATGCCAATGATTAAGAAGCTTCTAGGTGTGTCAATGAAGATGTGTCTAGGAATAGCTTGCATGTGGTATAGTGAATTGAAGTGGAGATCCCCACTAAGTGTGGGCAGCACCATCCAATAGAATAGTGGCTTGGATGGAATAAAAATTGGAAGAACAAGGAAGAAGCAGCAAATGTAAGCTTGATTCTCCTTGAATGGGTTCTTGATTGTTGGTGCAATCATCTGAGGATATCAGACTCTCCCTCCTTCACTACTCCAAAGTGGATTCTGCCAGTGATTCTCCAGGGAGTTTCTAAAAGCTGTTGGTCTCTCTCCTGTTCTAAGACTTCAGCTTCTTGGACTGCACAACTACTAATTCCTCCAGCTCTCCAGCCTGTAGATGGCCATGGTGGACAATCCAGGTTCTGGTCATGTAAGCCAATATAATAAATCCGCTTTTTATAATTATACTTCCTGTTAATTCTGTTCCTCTAAAGAACCCTAACTAATACACAAAGTATCCCAATAAAAGTATCAGATTGCTTCTCACTGAAGTTAGAAAACAATGAGATAATATCTTGGAAGTGTTGAAATCAAGATTGGTTCTAGAAAAACTCTGTTCAATGGTGAGAGAAGAAATTAAGACATTTCCAGAAAGTGCTGAAAGAATATTTTCACTATCAGAACATCTCTACTAAAAACACTAAAGGTATTTCATCAAGATTTAATGAAAGGACGTTAGATGGTAACTCAAATGCCCAAAAAGAAATCAAAAACTTCAAAAGATAACTACAAAAACTATAAAAATATGTTTCTCATTTTTAATGATTTTGTTCTCTATTTTCAAAGACAACTAAATAAGTGCATAGTTATAAAACTATGTTATAATATAAAAGATGTAATTTATATGAAAATATTACAAAGGAACAAGGATAAAATGTAAGTATAACAGTGTGAAAGTTATAACAAAATTAAAATTAAGTTAGTATTGATGGAACTAGTTTGTTTTAAATTATGATACTAATTATAATCCCCAAACGAACTGATGAAAAATAATGAAAATCACAATATAAAATGAAAATTAAAATGTTTCACTAGAAAATATGTATTTAGAACAAAACAAAGACAGCTAATGAGGAAAAAATTATGACATATAGAAAAAAAATAACAAAGTTGTAAACTTAAGTGCTAATGTATTAGCCAGGGGTGTTCTTCTAGAAAGAATTAATAAAATGTAGACATGTATAATAGATACTTTTACATAGACACAAATACTTGGAGATATATATATATATATATATATATATATATATATATATGAAATTGTTAGAGAATTCAACATTCCCCACGTATTAATATTTAGAGCTGGGCACAGAAGCACATTCCTGTAATCCCAACAACTCAGGAGGCTGAGACAGGAGGATGGTGAGTTCAAAGCCAGCCAACAAAAGCAAGGTGCTAAACAACTCAGACCATATCTCTAAATAAAATAGAAAATAGGTCTGGTGATGTGGTTCAATGATTGAGTGCCCCTGAGTTCAATCCCTGGTACCCTAAAAAATATTTAGAGAAGACAGATGGAAAAAAAGAAGGAAATAAAAGACATTAACAAAACTATAAATAGACTTACCAGATATCTATAGAAAAATTCACCCAAGAAAAGCAGAACTTTTCAAATGCACATGAAAAATTACCTAGGAAAAATAATATTTTGTGCTAAGAACCAAGCCTCAGAACTAAGATAATTGAAATAATGCAAAGAATGTCCTACAACCATATAGAATTATATTAAAAATCAATGAAAGATTAAAATTAGAAAAACTCACAAATCTGTGAAAATTTAACCACATATTCATAAATAACCAATGGGTCAAAAACAAAATCCCAAGAAAAGTTAGAAAACATTCTTAGTTTAATGAAGACAAAACAATATACTAAAATGTATGGAATGTAGCAAAAGCACTTCTCAGAGGATGTGTTAGTCAATTTCTCATTGCTGTGACCAAAATACCTTTCAAGAACAACTTAGAAGAAAAGTTTATTTGGGACTTATGGCTTCAGAGATCTGTCTATGGTCTGGGGAAATGCAAATAATATTTTACTGAGAGGCTGTTTCTCATCCACTGTCAGGGTTATTAGCCCCCCCCCCCTTCCCTCCTGACCTGTGGGAGAGATGGGGAAAGCATGCCCCACCAGGACAAACCAAGAAAGGCAAAGGTCCACTGACCACCTGCACCCAGCCCTCCCTCACCCGAGAACAATCAGATGTGCCAGGGAGACCAGTCAAAGCAGGATCTCAGTTTATTGAGAAAACACACACAGCTAATATAATGTACAGGAGCCAATCAGGATAAAGGTCAGCAGAGTGGGGAGAGTTCACGTGTACACCCATCCTACAGGCAGTCCACGAGGGTGGAAGTGTTCTGAGCCTATCCTAGAGGTGGTCAGATTTTTCATCACAACCCATGGCATTGCCTTCTGGCTAATTGCCAGGTGCCATCTTAGCCACATGTGGCCCCAGGACTGGGAAGGGGGTAGCAGCCAGCAAGTTAGGTTTCCTCTTTTCTGATGCAACTTTCCCCACATGTTACATCATGCCCTACAATCCACTACATGAGGAGGATCATTTTTAAAAAGACAATAACAAGCCAGGTGTGGTGGCACATGCCTATAATCCCAGCTATTTGGGAGCCTGAGGCAGGAGGATCACAAATTCAAGGTCAGCCTGGACAACTTAGTGAGAACTTGCCTCAAAATAAGAGTTAAAGATAAAACTCAGTGGTAGAACATTTGCATAGCATGTGTAAGATTCTGGGTACAATTATCCATATGACAAAAGAGGAAAAAAATACAAAAACAAGTATTGGAAAACACATGGAAATATTAGAACCTTTCTCTATTACTTTTGGCAATGTGCACTGGTGTATCCATGTTACAAAACAATCTGATAGTTCCTCAAATGAATAGAAGGTTACTACGTGACCAAGCAATTCTACTCTTAAGTTTTCATTTCTCTTGGAAATATACCTATGTCCCTATGGAAACATGAATGCAGGTGTCCATCAATGGGTTAATATATAAACAAAATGTGGCATATTCATACAATGAATATTAGTTTTCAATTAAAAAGGGACAGAACATTTGTCCATTTTAACATATGACTAAACTTTAGAAAAAGTACATGTTATATGTTTAATATTGATTATATATGATATACATATTTTGAAAGCCCGCAGCCACACTATATTTTGTTCTATTCCATTTATTTAAAAAAATTAAGAATAACCAAATATATAAAGAAATATATTAGTGATTTGGGGAATTACATTGAGTAAGGAGGAAATGTCAATAGAAAGGTAATTTGTGTGTATGGTAATAGTATTTCATATTGTTATGCTCAAATTCGGGACCCCCAAAAGACCACCAGAGACCAAGATCAATGTAAACAGCAAAGAGGTGTTTATTGCGAGCTAGCTCGGTCCTCTGCGTGCACACACAGCAACTGGTGATGCTGAGAGGCCCCAGCCCAGGGTTTGCAGCAGTTTTATACATTCTTTGGAGAAGGCAGGGACCCCCACATACATCATAGCATCTCCTAGCAAATCATCACACACCACGGGAAAATCAAATAACAACTCTAAAATGTGATTAGCAAATTCACTGGCGGGAACAAGTTGGATAGGGGTGATTGGTTACTACAAGAGGGGGATTCATTTGAACTGATTGGTTTAAGCCAAGAGGGGTGTTCATGCTGAACTACATGGTTTCCCAAGACGTTATCAACCACCATAAACTACTGGGAGGGTCATCTGGCATCCCAGGTATTTCCCTGTCTCATGCTGATTGGTGGCTGCTAGGGAGTTACTATGGGTCTCCACCTAGCCTGACTGAGTCAGGGACACCTGGGGCAGCAGATCTCTCCTGTTATTTGTAGATAAACAACTTAACAGGGTGGGAATGTGCCTAGGAGTGCTCTGTGGGTCTTTCCAAGGACAAAGGTCATGTCCCTTCCTTGGACAGGCTTTGCTCTGAGGTAGAGGCTGGTTTTTCAATATTAGATTATTGTGATGATTACATAATTCCATTAATGTATTAAAACAACTGTATTGTGCATTTTAAATGATTGTGAATTTTGTTATGTGAATTATGTTTTAATAAACCTGTTGAAAATGCTGAGTGATAGAATCAATAATCAACTGAATTCAATCACTGTTCTAATCAGCTTTCCACTGCTGTGACAAAACTCTGGAAATAAGTCAACTTAAAGAATATTTATGGTTTAGATATGAGATGTCCTCCAAAAGCTCATTTGTGAGACAATGCAAGAAGGTTTAGAGGCCAAAAGACTGGGTCATGAGAGCCTTCATCTAATCAGTGCATTAATTCACTTGAGTGGATTAAGTTGGTATTAACTGTAGGCAAGTAGCTTGTAGCTGGAGGAGATAGGTCACTGGGGATGTGACATTGGGATTTATATTCTGTCCCAGGTGAGTAGAGCTCTCTCTGCTTCCTGGTTGCCATGACCTGAGCTGCTTTCCTTTTGGGCACCCTTCCACCATGATGTCCTGCCTCATGTTGGACCCAGAGCAACAAAGTCAGACTGAGACCTCTGAAACCAAGTGTTCCAAATAAACTTTTCCTCCTCTAAAATTGTTCTTGTCAGGTCTTCTAGTTACAGCAGTGAAAAATCTGACTAAACCAAGGTGGAAGGAATTATTTTGGCTCATGGTTTCAGAAATTGTACTCTATGGTTGCTTGGCCTATAACAAGTTAACATCATAATGGAAGCGCATTGCAAAAGAAAGATGTTCACTTCATGGTGGCCACAAAGCAAAGGGAGAGCTTATTTTTATAACAATGCCCCTCCACTAAAACTTATTAAGGTATGAATCCATAAGTGGATTAATCCATTCATGGTATCAGATCCTTCATTATTTAAGTCAACTCCCAAAGGCCACACCTTTGAACACTGCTGCATTGGGGGACCATAACTTCATACATTACCCCATAAAGATGCAGTTGCTATGTGTCAATTAAAAATAAAAATTTATATATATATATATATATATATATATATATATATATATATATATGTGTGTGTGTGTGTGTGTCTGTGTGTGTGTGTCTGTGTGTGTGTGTATATACCTGTATAGACATTGAAATATATATGTGTGTGTATGTGTGTGTGTGTGACAAGCCATATGCAGGGAGAAGATATTTCAATTACTGTAAATAACAAAGGTAGCATCTACTACAAATCAAGGATTAAACAAAGTGATAAAAGGCAGGCAAGAGATATGAACAACTTAGAGTAAAGGGAAAACAAATAGCCAAATAAATATATTAAAATATATTTAAAAATTACCAGCATTACCAGTAATCAGGAAAATGTTAATAAAAGCAAAAGTGATCATTTCCCATGTATTGGTGTTACGAGTCCTTGCTTCCCCAATGTTGAAGAATAACACCAAAGAAGCACGCCGAGGCAAGGTCAGAGTAGAAATTAGAAGTTTATTAAAGGACAGCAGGAAAGACTTCTCCCGGAGGAAGAAGGGGACCCAAGAGGTGGAATCCGTGGAAGTGCGGTTGTTTCCCCTTTTTATAGTTTTGGTGATGGAATGTAGGTTGGAAGGCCTGAGGGGAGGGACACAGGTGGGCCAAAGAAGTAATCGGGTCAGGAAGGACTTCTGAGTCAGCACCTTTTTGCTGGGGGCTGTTCATTAACATTTCTTTGAGGTGGACTTTGGCCTAGGGCCTTTTCGGGACTTCATTAACATTCCATGAGTTGTCCTGTGTTTTCCCTGAGTCATTCTCTGCATGGTCTCCATTTTAGATTTCACTCGATATTAGACCCGATTTACCTAACTACAGACTACCTAACTTTAAATCTGGCTTCATTGGCATTGCATAAATTTTAAAATCTGATTATAGCAAATGTTGGCAAGGATGTCAATCAAATGGAACTAAATAATGCTAAAAGTGCCACCACAATTCTGGGAATTTTTTTGAAATATTTTATAAAGTGAGATTATATAGAAACTCCTGTGATCCTGC
Organism: Marmota flaviventris; assembly: GCF_047511675.1. Taxonomy (NCBI): domain Eukaryota; kingdom Metazoa; phylum Chordata; class Mammalia; order Rodentia; family Sciuridae; genus Marmota; species Marmota flaviventris. The sequence goes on from NC_092518.1 coordinate 126,202,981, forward strand.
AAATTTATTTCAATGTCTATCAGTACAAGAATTGCATTGTATTATTCAAAAAGTCTCGTACTATATTACAGTTAAAATGAACTAACTAAAGCTACCTGTAACAACACACATATAAATCTTTACAATTATTATATTATCTAACTCTTATTTTACTTTAACATTTAGATATTATGTACCCCAGTATACAAATGAGTGAACTAAAGCTTAGGCTGAGTTACCCAGAGATATAACCTGGAGCTAGGATTTGAATTCAATTCAAATCTATATGAATTCCAGGTTCTGACTGCATTACTGAATTGAAGTTTTAGGGATTTTCCTCAGTCAAGATAAAATGAAACATTTTCCTTCTTACTAGTCCCTAATTCCACTTTTTTACTGAAATTCTCTTCAATTCTGAAGATCTAGCATGACTAAAATGTAAGATACATTTCCAGTTCATAATGTATAATGTAGACATCAATTTTATTTTCTGCAGACTTTAGTCTATTTTTAATTATATTGATAAACCTAATGATGCATAATTTGCTTTTCTGTGTAGATCAATACCAAGAATGATAGTGATTCATTTCATAATATCATCCCCAAACTTTTTGACACTGCAGTTCCATATAATATTGAATGTCTGCTCCAACCTGCAATTACAGCAATATCATCAGTTTATTGTGTGATTTTCCAGTTGAACTTTTTTCCAAAGTTCTAAATGTAATTATAAAATACAAAACAGTAATATTTCCTATTTATTGATGTTTCCATAATTAAGCATTAATAAAATCTTGCCTTGTGTATCTTAAGGGCATAGATTCAAGTACTTAACAATACCAGTACTAATAGTTTTTTTTTACTTGTGTCTTACCAAGAAACTTCTCTTATCTATAAGTAAATAATAGACATGCCTGAACTTCCATTATCACAAGTATTTCTCAGTAATAATGTTACCGCTGTTAACCAGTGATGAGTCCTTGCTTCCCCAATGTTGAAGTGTAACACCAGAGAAGCACACTGAGGCAAGGTCAGAGTGGAAAGTAGAAGTTTATTAAAGGACAGCAGAAAAGACTTCTCTAGAAGGAAGAAGGGGACCCAAGAGGTGGAATCCATGGAAGGATGGTTGTCTCCACTTTTTATAGCTAAGGACTTCATTTAGCTTTTCCGCATTCCTGTCACATTCCTGTCCTTTGTTCTGTCAAGGTTGGGGCACAGGTGGGCCAAAGGAGTAATCTGGACAGGAAGGACTTTTGGGTCAGCATCTTGTTTGCTGGGAGCTGTTTCATTAACACTTCTTTGGGATGGGCTCTGGGCCTTGGGGACATTAACATTCCAAGAGTTGTTCTGCTTTTCCCCGACTTCATTCTCAACATGGCCTCCATTTTGGATCTTACTCCATATTAGAACCGATTTACCTAACTACACTGACTACATGTCTTTAAATCTGGCTTCAGTAATATCCTACTTAGAGAAACAAAACAAATAGATTTTACATGGAGATATAGGCTATTATAACTTGCACAGATGCTTATACATTTATATCTTGACATTTTATGGAAAACCAAATGTACATGAAAAATCACAAAATACATATTTTTGAAAGCCTAAATATGAAATCACTTTACACGTGCAAAACCCCAAGTATGTATATATATATATATATATATATATATATATATATATATACAAATTTATATTATATTATACAAATTTATATTATATTATACAAATTTATATTATATTATACAAAATTTTATTATATTATATTATACAAATTTATATTATACATATTTGTTGGGGTTTTTAGCTTCTTCTATCCATTCTGTCCTGCAGAGAGGCTTAGGAGAGCATGCCCCCACCTGGACAGATCAAGAAAGGTGAGGGTCTGAGGACAATCAGACCCACCAGGGAGACCAGTCAAAGCAGGATCTCATTTATTGAGGAAGCACACACAACTTACATAAGGAGTGAAAGCCAATCATTTTAAAACACAGAAAAGCGGGAACCAATCAACATAAAGGTCAAATCAGCAGGAGGAATTCACATGTATACCCATACCATAGTTTCTAATGAAGAGCACGAGCTGTGCATGAGCACGGAAGAGAAGTAAGCCAATTAGGGAGGTTTCAAAACAACTTCAGTGTCCTCCTACTGGCATTTAGCCAGGCGCCCTCCCAGCCACATGTGCAGCCCCAAGACCAGGAAGCGAGCAGCAAGTCATGCCCTACACACACACACGCACACACACACACACACACACACACGTGTGTGTGTGTGTTTGTATAAATTTAGAGATGTTAAGAAGATGACAAATGAGCACAGGTAAAGATATCAAACATCATTTGACTTCAGTTAAGTGGAAATTACAACCACAAAAATATATCTTTCTAGGCCTTCCAGAATGGCTAAAGTTAAAAATTATGACAGCAAAAATATCTGGCAAAGGTAAAGAGAAACTAGATATATTGCTGATGAGAATATAAAATCATGTAGCTATTTTGTAAAATAGCTTGGCACTTTCTTATACAATATACTATAATATGTGACTACCATATGATCCAGAAGTTCCAGTCATTTCACTAGAGAAATTTTTAAAAAATTACATTCATACAAACTTATATATGAATATTCATAGAAGCTTTATTTGTAAAAATTAAAAATGTAAACAGATTAGCCTGTACCCTGTGTAGCTGGTACTGGCTCAGAGACTGTGTAGGCGCTAGCATAGGAACCATATCTATAAAGCCTGGTTAAGGTTGTGTGGCCTTCAGGTATGCTCCAGGGCATCTATGTACACAGGGGAAGTCCTGGGGCTTGAGTCCATGAGTACTAATCCAGCAATGGGATCTACTGGGACAGGACTGTACCCTGGTACTGCTGGAGAAAGACAGAGAGATAGACAGGGAGAGAGAGATTGTTATTGTTCAAAGGCAGCAGGTCAAAAAGAGCTAATGCAATACTGAAAAAGAGGGGTAAAGCTGGAAGATTAACCTTACTTAATATAAGACAGTATAAAGCTACAATAATTTAAGAGAATTTGGTAATGGTAAACTAATACATACTTATTGGGGTAGAATAGAGAGCCTATAAATAGAACCACACAAATGCAATAATCTGCTCTTTGTTAAATATATTTCAGATGAGGATAGTCATTTTAATAAATGGCACCTGAAAAAATGTACTTGACTGTTCAAATAAGCCTAGACAAACAATTGAAATTTTTACCTTATTAATTCAAAATGTATGATATATATTAATATAAAATGCAAAAGTTTAAACTGTCTAGAGCAGACATTGAAGAAAATCTGCATGACTTAGTATTTGGTGATGAGTTTTTAGATAAAATACCAATATTCTGATGAGTCAAATTTTAGTAAAATGATATACTTCTGCTCTGTAAACAACACTGTTAAGAAACTGAAAATATAAGCCACAAATTTGCAGGAAATATCACAAAATGCACATCTAATAATGAACTTTCATCCAAAATATACCAAAAAAAAAAAAAAACCTATCAAAATGTCACAAGAAGAAAACAACCCAGTTCTTAAGGTACACAAAAGACCTGAACCCACACCTCACCAAAGAATTTATACTAATGGCAAATAAGCATATAAAAAGAAATAATATCATGTGTTAGTAATTAAATGCAAATTGAATAAACAATAAGATATCACCACATAATTATAATAATGGCTAATATACAAAAAATGAAATCTGACAATAACATCAGCCAACAAGCATGTGGAACAATAGGAATTATACTGATGGGAATATAAAATGGTACAGCAACTTTAAAAGAGTTTTATAATTTTTACAAACCTACAGAACAAAAAACATCTTCAACAGATGAAGAAAGGTGCTTGACAATATCTACCACATTTCTAGAACAAATTACCTCAATGAGCTAAAAACAGAAAGGGATTTCCCCTACTTGAAAAATGGCTTCAGGGATGGAGGTATAGTGGTAATGTGCTTACCTAGCACATGAAAGACATCAGGTTCAATGCTCAGAACCACATAAAAATAAATCAATAAAATAAATGTATTTTAGAAAGGCAAATGACTTCAATGAAAATCCTATAATGCTCAGAGAAGGTAATGAGTTCCCACTAAGATGAGCAATAAGAAAATCATGCTATTCTGTTTAAATAATATTCACTAAATGCAAAAACAATGTTTAAAAAGTTTCCATGTATTGTGACTTGAGCTTCTATAAACATTGATGTGACTGTGTCACTGTAGTATGCTGATTTTAAGTCCTTTGGGTATAAAACAAGGTATGGAATAGCTGAGTAAAATGTTGTTTCCATTCCAAGTTTTCTGAGGAATCTCCATACAGCTTTCCAGAGTTGTTGCACCAATTTGCAGTCCCACCAGCAAGGTATGAGTGTAACTTTTCTCCCACATCCTCATCAACTGTTATTATTGCTTGTATTCTTCATAATTGTCATTCTGACTGGAGTGAGATTGAGTCTTAGAGAAGTTTTAATTTTCATTTATCCAACTGCTAGAGATAGTGAACATTTTTTTTAAATATCTTAATTTTATGGGATGCTGAGGATTGAACCCAGGGCCTCACACATGCATGGCAGGCACCCTACCAATGAGCCACAGTCCTAGCCCATGAACTTTTTTTGATATATTCATTGATCAATTATATTTCTTCTTCTGTAAAGTGTGTTTTCAGTTATTAGCCCATTTATTGATTGGGTTATTTGGTTTTTGGTGTTGAGTCATTTGAATTCTTTACACATCCTGGAGAATAATGCTGTATCTGAGGTGAATGTGTGAAAGATTTTCTCCCGTTCTATAGGCTCTCTCTTCATGTTATTGATTGTTTCCTTTTCTGTGAAGAAGCTTTTTAGTTTGAATCCATCCCATTTGTTTATTCTTGGTTTTACTTCTTGCGCAATAGAAATCTTGTTAAGGAAGTCATTTCCTAAGCAGACATGGTGAATATTTGGGCCTTTTTTCTTCTATTAGGCAAAGGGTCTCTGTTCTAGTGCCTAAATCTTTGATCCACTTTGAGTTGAGTTTTGTGTAGGGTGAGAGATAGGGGTTTAAATTAGTTTTGTTACATATAGATTTCCAAGCACCAGTTGTAGAAGAGATTGTTTTTTTCTCAAATTAATGTTTTTGGTGCCTTTATCTAGTATGAAATAACTGATTTATCTGAGTTTGCTTCTGTGTCTTCTATTCTGTGCCATTGGTCTATGTGTCTGTTTTGGTGCAAATACCATGTCATCTTTGTTACTATGGCTTTGTAGTATTGTATTAAGGTCTGATATTGTGATGCTTCCTGCTTCACTATTCTTGCTTTGGTTATTCCGGGTCTCTTATTTTCCCAGATGAATTTCATGACTATTTTTTCTATTTCTCTGATGAGTGTCATTGGGATTTGCATTAAATCTGTATAGTGCTTTTGGTAGTATGGCCATTTTGACAATATTAATTCTGCCTATCCAGGAACAAGGGAGATTGCATATGTTCCTGTCACTGGTGTGGTCAATCACTTGCTAGGCTACCTCAGTTGCAGGGGGTGGGGGTGGGTAGAGAGGAAACTCGAAATATTTCTGTCATGGTGGACAGCAATCTGGAAGGGTCTTTGTCCCTAAGGGAGGGGGCTTACTGGGTCAGGGTTTTCATGCCCTGAAGCCCCTGACTCTCAGTTTCCTGGCCCAGTGGTTTGGCAATGCTAACCACAAGTGCTGAGGATGTGGTTTCACCCCATCCTAGAGGCCATCCTATCAGGCCTGAAGAACATGGATATTTCAAGCACTTCCCAGCTGCTCATAGCTGCTAGCTGCGACTGAAAATTATTCCAACAGGAGACCTTTCCATCTTCTAAGGTCTTCTTTAATTTCTCTCTTTAGCATTCTGTAGTTTTCATGGTAGAGGTCTTTTACCTCTTTCATTAGGTTTATTCCCAAGTGTTTTATTTTTTTTTTAGGCTATTGTAAATGGGGTAGTTTTCCTCATTTCCTTTTCAGAGGATTTGTCACTGATATACAGAAATGACTTTGATTTATGGGTGTTGAATTTGTATCCCGCTACTTTGTTGAATTCATTTACTACTACTTTTTGGATCTTCTACATATATAATAATGTCATAGGCAAATAGTGATAGTTTGAGTTCTTCTTTTCCCATTAGTATTCCTTTAATTTCTTTCATCTATCCAATTGCTCTGGCTAGAGATTCAAGTACTATGTTGAATAGAATTGGTGAAAGAGGGCATCCTTATCTTGTTCCAGTTTTTAGAGGGAATGCTTTCAATTTTTCTCTATTTAGGATGATGTTGGCCTGAGGCTTAGCATATATAGCTTTTACAATGTTGATATATGTTCCTGTTATCCCTAGTTTTTCTAGTGTTTTAAACATGATGGGGTGGTATATTTTTGTTGAATGCTTTTTCTACATCTATTGAGATGATCATAGGATTCTTATCTTTAAGTCTATTGATGTGATGAATTATATTTGTTGATTTCCATATGTTGAACCAACCTTGCATCCCTGGGATGAACCCCACTTGATCATGGTGCACTATCTTTTTAATGTGTTTTTATGCAATCTGACAGAATTTTATTGAGAATTATTGCATCTATGTTCATCAGGAATATTGGTCTAAAGTGTTTTTATTTTCCCTTCATGCATCTTTGGTTTTGGTTTCAGGATGATACTTGCCTCCTAGAATGATTTTGGAAGAGTTCCACCCTTTTCTATTTCATGGAATAATTTGAGGAGTATTGGTGATAATTATTCTTTGAAGGTCTTGTAGAATCAGCTGAGAATCTGTCTTCTCCTGGGCTTTTCTTGGTTGGCAGGCATTTGATGGCATCTTCTATTTCATTGATTGATATTGTTCTGTTTAAATTGTGTATGTCCTCCTCATTCAATTTGGGGAAGTCATATGTCTCTAGAAATTTATCAATATCTTTGAAATTTTCTATTTTATTGGAGTATAAATTTTCAAAAAAGTTTCTAATTATTTCTGTTTCAGTAGTGTCTGTTGTGATATTTTCTTTTTCATCACAAATTTTAGTAATTTGAGTTTTTATTCTCTTTATATTCATTATCATAGCTAAGGGTTTATGAATTTTATTTATTTTTTTCAAAGAACCATAATTTTGTTAAGTTTTTCATTTGTTTCTTTTGTTTCAATTTCATTGATTTCAGCTCTGATTTTAATTATTTCCTGTGTTCTACTGCTTTTAGTGTTGGTTTGTTCTTCTTTTTCTAGGGCTTTGACATGTAATGTTAGGTCATTTATTTGTTGACTTTGTATTCTTTCAATGAATGAGCTCGATGCAATGAAATTTCCTCTTCGCACTGACCTCATAGTGTCCCAGAGATTTTGATATGCTGTATTGGTGTTCTCATTTACCTCTAAGTATTTTTTTTTTATTTCATGCTGGATTTCTTCTTCCCCCCATTCATCATTTAATAGCATATTACTTAGTCTACAAGTGTTGGAGTAGCTTCTATTTTTTATTTTATAATTGATTTCTAATTTCATTCCATTATGATCTGATATTAGTATCTCTACTTTTTTGTATTTGCTAAGAGTTGATTTGTAGCATAAGATATGGTCTATTTTAGAGAAGGATCCATGTGCTTATGAGAAGAAAGTGTATTTCATCATTAATAGTCATTAATGAGTGAAATATTCTATATATGTCCATTAAGACCAAATTATTAATTGTATTATTTACTTCTATAGTTTCTTTGTTTACTTTTCCTTTGGAAGATCTATCCAGTAGTGACAGATGTGTGTTAAAGTAACCCAGTATTATTGTGCTGTGGTCTTTTTGATTGTTGAAATTGAGAAGTGTTTGTTTTGTATGTATGTAGGTACTTCATTGTTTGGGGTATAAATATTTATGATTGTTATGTCTTGCTGATGTATAATTCCTTTAAGCAGTATTTAATGTCCTTCTTTGCCACTTCTGACTAACTTTGGCTTGAAGTCTACTTTACTTGATATGAGGATGAAAACCCCTTCTTGTTTCCCACAGTCCATGTTAGTGGTATATTTTTGCCCAACCTTTCTCCTTTAGCCGGTGGATGTCTTTGCCTATGAGGTGAGTCTCATGAACACAGCATATTATTCGGTCTATTTTATTAATCCAGTCTGCCAGTCTATGTCTTTTGATTATGAGTTTAGGCCACTTACATTCAAGGTTATTATTGAGATATGATTTGTATTCCCAGTCATTTTGGTTTATTTCTGGTTTTTAATGTAAATTAGTTTCTCCTTTGATTGAATATTACTCTAGTGTAGTTCCTCCCTTTGATGGTTTTTACATTTTATTTTCAATTCATTTCCATAAAGCATATCTCTGAGAATGTTCTATACTTCAGGCTTTCTAGTTATGAATTATTTTAACTTTTGTTTATCATGGAAGATGTTTCTTTCATCTTCAAATCTAAAGATTAATTTTGCTGAGTATAGAATTCTTGGTTGTCATTCATTTTCCTTCAGAGATTTGTATATACTATTCCAAGACTTTTGAGGGTCTGGACTGAGAAATAATCTGAGGCCCAAATTGGTTTTCCCCTAAACATAATCCAACATTATTCTCTTGCAGCCTTTAAAATTCTGTTCTTATTCTGATAGTTAAGCATTTCATAACAATGTGCTTTAGTGTGGGTCTGTTGTAATTTTGAACATATGGGGTCCTTAAGCCTCCTGTATTTGATTTTCCATTTCATTCTTTAGGTTTGGGAAATTTTCTGGTATTATTTCATTAAAAAATTTGCACTACTTTGCTTTGTATTTCTGTGCCTTTATATATCCCAATAAATCTTAAATTTGACCTTTTAATTTTATCCCATATTTCTTGTAAGTTCTATTCATTGTTTCTTAACAGCTTCTCTCCATGGTCAACTTTATTTTCAAGATTATATATTTTGTCTTCATTGACTGAAATTCTGTCTTCCAAATGGTCTAGACATTTGGTGATTCTTTCCATTGAATTTTTACTTTAGTCTATTGATTTCCTTTTTTTCAAGTATTTCTGCTTGATTTCTTTTCAGAATTTCTCTTTATTTATTGAAGTTATCTTTCACCTCTTGAATTTAATCTCTGATTTTACTCCTATGAGGTGAGTCTCTTGGAGAAAGCATATTATTGGTTCTTGTTTTTTAATCCAGTCTTTACCTTGTGGATCAGTTTAACTATGTACTTTCTGAACTCCATCTCTGAAATTCCTTCTACTGTAGTATCATTAGATTCTTTTTTTTTGGAGAATTTGGTTTGTTTGGGGCTATTTATTCCTTTTTTTTCATGTTGTTTGTGTGTCTACCCATCTACCAGTATGGACCTGAGGCAGTACAATTTCTACCATGTAGACTTATAGTGTCTCTGAAGGTTTCCAGTACCTTGCCTTTGAAGGAGAGACAAATAATAACCACTAATGCAAACTATATAGAGCCTTGTACCAAATAACTTCTACTAAGTCTTCTATAGTTTTGTCACCATAAACAAAAACCATGTGTTTTGTTATTGCCTACAATAAAAACACTAAGTTTGGTTGGAAAAGGGTTTACACTGTCAAATGATGGACAAAGAGAGAACAGAAGTGGTGTAGGATATGATGTTTATGAGGAAGGAGGAGAGAAGATAAATGTAAAAAAAAAATACACAAATAGTGAAAGAGGAAATAATAGAGGTTGGCTGTTAGGAGAAAAGAGTAAAGAGAATCAAGGGAAACAGATAAGTAAATACAAATAAATATTTATATAATAACAATTTTTAAAAATTAAAAATAGAAAAAAATTAAAAATAAAAGAATACAAAACAAAACTGAAATATACTATTCAGACATCCCAGCTATCAATAAATTGATGAATGAAAAATAATTGGTTTCAAAAATGGTAGAGATGTGAGAAAAAAAAAAGATCTCAATGAAAAAATTTTAAAAATTGTTGGAGTTCAAAAGTTTCTCAGTTTCCCTTCTTAGCAGTTAGGTGGGGTTATCTGGAATTTGATGCTTGCTCCATCTTCATGGTGGTTAGGGTTTCTAACGTGAGAGGGTTAGTCCTAGAGGCAAAACTCCTGGAGGTGGGGTATAGGTTTAGGTATACTCCAGTCTCTTCACTGAATGACGATTTTTCTGGAGATTTTAAGTCAGCATCCCTCAAGGGACTAGCAATTGCCATTACATGCTGGAAGCCTGCACCCCAAGAATCTTCTTTGGGGTCCACTCATGTGGTAGAAGAACCTGTACTTAGGCCACTCTGTTGCCTGCAGACCTCATGATTCCTGGTCTCTGTTTCAGTCTCCAAATTCAATCTCTCCCTCTACCACCCTTCCAATTTCCCAGTCAGTGGTTTCTATTCCCACTGGTCCTGCCAGCAGCCAAGTTGGAAGGAAGTTGGATGGGTTTCCTTGACCAATGCTCCACTACGTAAACCTCTCTCCATGCTTGATTTTTTTCCTGGTCACTTAGGCACACTCTCTGTCATGCAGTGTGGGTTTGCCCAGCTTGTTTTTCAAGCCAGACTCAGGTCTGCCAGAAATTAGCTCCCCTAGATGTTGGTTCCTATACCATGTCTACAAAATTGTTCCTTCCACTGCTCTCTGCTGGGAGAGATGGTGGCTTCTTTATTGTACAAAGATATTGTGCGACATAGCTTATTGTTTATTCGGCAGTGACTTGGATCTCTAAAGTCTCTGATCACTAAATGCCTCAGTTCTCCCAAGAATGTGGGTCCCTTTAATTCCTTTATTGCTTTACTGCATTCATGAAGGGATAATTCTGGCTTGTGCCTCCAGCCACTGTCATGGTTGTGGTGTTTGGGGATTTTTCCCCTTATTTTATTATATGTATCTCCTGAGTCCCCAATCTGTTTTGAGTGTCCAGTATTAAATTCAAGTAAAGCCCTCCCTAATTCTTGTTCATTCATCTACCTTGTTGAAAAGCTTCTTGTCTGTTTTTCTTGGTTTCATGCCATGGAGCCACCAGGGAAGTGAGTTCCCTATTCCACCATGTTCTCAGAGCCCCTGAAATTTTCTCTTATGAGGAAATAAACAACTGGTTATATTATCCATTGCCAAAATCACCACCATTTTCACCATTGTCAAATAGATGGGATTTAAATACAAGTGTATTTTTTCCAGAGTTTATTATCTTCTCTCTGTGTCATGAAGACAATTTTGCTTGATAGTGTTAGAGAGTTGGACAAATGTATATATATGTGTGTGTGTATATATATATATATATATATATATATATATATATATATGAATTAACATATGTATTAATGTATAAATGTATTTACATATATGGATAAATAAAGCTGAATTATGTATATTATTTTTTTAGAAATAATCAGAAATTCACTGACCATGTAATTGCATTGTATTCCTTTGAGAAATGGTTTAATAACTTTTAGCAAAAAAAATAGTAGTTATTGGGAGTAAATACTTACCCCATTTACATATTGCCTCTTGGTAGATTATAGTACATATATTAGAATACTTGAAATGGGGCAATGTTGGCCAAAGAGTACAAAGTTTCAGTTACAATAGTAGAATTAGGTCTGTATTCTAATATACAACATTGTGCTACAGTTAACAACATCACATTTTATGCTTGAAATTTGCTAAGAAGAGAGATCTTTTATCATCAAACCCTTCACCTGCCACCACAAAATAGAAATAAAATAATAGTTGAGTGAGGTGAGTGATATATTAATTATTTTAATTGTGGTAATCATTGTTACTTCCACTGCTCTCTGCTGGGAGAGATGGTGGCTTCTTTATTGTACAAAGATATTGTGCGACATAGCTTACTATTTATTCGGCAGTGACTCGGATCTCAGAGTTATTGCACAATTTCCAGCTTTATTGAGGAATAAATTTATAAATTACAAATGAAATTTATGTATATTTAAAGTTACAACTTGAATTATATATATATATATATATATATATATATATATATATATATATATATATATATATATATATATATATATATTGAAATCTGGATATTTTATCTGAATACTTGAATATATACTTTTAAAATATGTCTTTATTAAATAGAACAAATAGCATTTTGAGATAGGAGTATGAGTATTGGCTTACAGAAAACACAAAGAGATGGCAGTAAATACAATTAGGAAATTGAGGGAAACTGAATGTATGCTGGGAAAACTCAGAATCCCATGAAGTCTACAAAAAAATTGGAAGAGTCTGGAATATCTTGAAGCATTTTTCCCCATATACCTCACTGTTTGCTTAAAAACATTAGAATTCTCAAAAAGTTCTTCTTAGGGTCCAGACCAGAAGGAAAAGAATAGCAGCCACTATGAAAGCTCATAAGTTCCACTCAGACGCTCCTTTTAGATTACATATGTGGAACAAAAATCTTTAATCTTTAGGGGGTGGGGAAAAGGAAGAGTACCCTGACTGCTGGGAGCCATTAGCCAAGTAGGTATGACAATTTCCTTGCCAGCGTACCCCATGTTGCAGTGACATTGAATGTAGGTGACCTTGTTCAAGGACCAAGGCAGATTAGGGCGTTCCTGGTTTAGGTTCCAGGTTTAAGGTTTAGGATTATTCCTGCTGGGAATAGGGCGTATCTTGCTGCCTGAGTTCCCCTTGAGTTCTCACAGGATTCAGAGTATATTTTGGAGATAGAAGCCCAGTGGAGGTGGATTTGGGCAGAGAACGGGGATTTGGGCAGAGAACTTGGATTTCCCCAGAATGTGATTGTAGACGGCTGGTGTGAGTTCGGGAATAAAGAGTTGCTGTTTGAATCTACAAGCTGTGTGGTGGCTCGTGATTGTGTGCCCAGCCAGACTGTGGCATTTGTGCCCAGTCAGACTGTGGCATTTGGCGGCTCGTGCGGGGAAACTTCTGAAGCTTAGAGGTAAGTGAAATTTCTCACCCTTGAGGAAGAGAAAAAAAAAATGGGTGAACATTTCAAAAAACAATGTATTATTGTTTTGATTTATTTTGTTTTTATTTCAAGTTGCCTGTTCCTAGAACTTTCTCAGGCAAACTGGGGAAAATGGTTGGCTCAAAGTTTGAAGTTGTTCGCCTGGAGCAAGAGAAATTGTTAGAGGAAGGACGCACCCCAATGAGACCAAGAATAATTAGGGCATATGTTGATACTATACAAAAATGTAGCCCATGGCTTTTTAAAGACAAGTTATTAAGTATATCAATGGGACCATCATGGTATCCTGTAGAAGGATTTTTCTTCAAGAAAGAGATGACTAGTTCTGTTTACTACATTTGTCTAAGATCTTGGTTTTTACAGACATCTGATTAATTTACAAAGCTAAAGTGTTAAAATATCAACCACTAAATATGAAATCAAGTACTCTTTACTTATTAAGTTCCATAAGGTAATATATTTAAACATTATGTGTGTTTTCATAAATTGGTAAATGGAAAAATGTTTTATATTGCTTTGTGTCTGTGTCTTTGCTAAAACAAGGTTACTAAGAGTTAAGATTCTATTATGTGTAATTTATATACAAAGAGTAGAAAAATTTTCAGTTGGGTTTCAATTATAGTATTATAGTATCATAAAAAACATGAGTCTTTCATCTTATTAAAGTGGAGTAATTTGTCTAAATCAGAAATTTTATAAGAGTTGTTTCAAAATATGAATTTATAAAAAGGGTTAACGGTTAAAAAAGAGATAGAAAAAGATTCAAGATGTGGAAATATATTTTAATATAAAAGGTTAAAGGAAAAAGAAGTGTTTCTAGATAAGATAATCTGTGTGGTAAAGTAAAAAGTTGTAAAATGCCATTTAAAAAGATTTTGAGGAAACTAGACTTAATTTAAAAGCTTGAGAAAGGAAGAAAGAAGAAAAAGGTATTTGTACATGGCAGATTGAGACAAAGCTTCTCAATGGAGTTAAAAAAAAAAGCCTTTGGTTGAAGGGCAGCCATGTAAACTAACATTAAAGCGATTTAAACAGAATCTAAGCCTCGTTTAAAAGAGTGAAGCTGTAGGTGGTGAAAAAGTACATTTAAAAGTACAGTATAGATGATAATTAAAAGGCTTTAAAAGGTTAAATTGAAGGTGGTTAAAATGCCTTCATGATGGAGGAAAGAAGCTTAGTTAATCGTAAAGGCATTACTTAAAAAAAAAATGGGAGATAATAGGATAAAATATATTTAGATAAAGAAGATTAAAAATTTGAAGTGAAAAACTTTAAAGACTGAAGTATAGAAAGTTAAAAAGAAAAAAGATAAAGAGGATGTAGAAAGATAAAAAGATGTAGGAAGACAATAATTTTAAACCCACAAAATAGAAAACAAAACAACAACAAGAAAAAAAAATAGGAGGAAAATAAGCAACTAAGGGTAAAAATACAAACCTTAGGGAAAAAAAAAACTAGAAGATAGAAATAAGATTGAAAATGTCAAGTAAGGTATTACACAGATAGAAAATGCAAAAAGCTAAGACAACTATTAGATACAGACATACTTATTAAAGCAAAAAGAGGGAATTGGAAAGGGGTATATATCCCCCAAAGATAAACTTAAAATAACGCTTTTTACTCTAAACTTTTTAAATTTGGATTCATCAGGACTTAGTGCTGTGGAAAGGCATATGTATCCAAAAAATGTACATAAGCCTAAAGTACTTTGGAAAGATATTCTAACAGGACAATGGAAAGGTCCTGACCCAGTGATTGTCTGGAGTCGGGGGTCTGTTTGTGTTTTTCCACAGGGAGAACAGCAGCCGATTTGGATTCCAGAGAGATTAACTAAAACAATTTCTACAGATCGAAAAGAAGATGATTTGACTCAAATCCATAACAGCTGATATCCAGAACTCCAGCTTGGCCATTCTTACATCTGCGACAGTGATTAACCAGGATGCTTTTTTCAATAGCTATTTTATTATTGCATTTTTCCACATCATAAGGTTCTATTTTTATTTTTTGAGCTCATACAAACCTAGGTTAATGTTTTTCTGATCAGTTTTATTTTTTGACTGTGGAGTTTTTAAACATTGCAATGGAGATTTCACCTAGGTAAAGCTACAAGGCCTTTACTATTTTCTTATGTGTTGTACGTTTGTGTGCACATCTGTGTTTTGTATTGTATGTCTATATGTGCGTATGTCCATATTTCTTATATGAGGAGCGCTCATGAAAAAATGGATCCGAATTATTATTATTATTTTTTTTATTCATGTGATTTAAATGGTTTAATTTTAATTAGGTAAACAGCTGTTAAGGATTGTTTTTAAAGTAGGTTAACAGATCTGTTTGTTTACTTTCACTTTTCCTTTTCATTATATTCAATAATTCTTTTCAGGATAATGTCTCTTTAGCATCATTGCCAGAATTCCTATCTTCATCCCAGTGCCGGTGAAGACAAAGATAAAACCAGACTACAGCTTCTATGATAGCTATCACAGTAAACTGTATAAACTGATGCATCAATGAATATAACTCAACAAGTAATGCTCAATCAAGGAGTTAACTTACTTTGGGAGGAAACGGATTTTGGGAGGAAATGGACATATTGATAGATTCCTCCGCTTTGAACTGCTTGCAGAACTTGCCTGGACTATGTAACTATCGTTTGGTGCAGCGAATTGTGGTAATGCTGGCATATCTTTGCTGATGGTGTCACCAGTGATGCAATTTTTATTTCCTTGCCAGCACACCCCATGTTAATTGTGGTAGTGCTGACATATCTTTGCTGATGGTGTCACCAGTGATGCAATTTTTCCCAAGGAGCCGTCAATTGGCTTGGTGTCGTGGCATTTCTGTATCCTCCTCCCTTCTGCTAGTGATGGTCTAAAATTTGGGGGCCAATGGCTATATGCTGGACCGGTAGTCAGTGACGGGTATGATCCAATTGCAGTGGTATCAACCTAAGACAGGAGGCTGACGCCTAAAGGTCAGTTTTCCGATGTCGGGTAAGAACCATATGTTGAATTGGACAACCTACCAGGCACGGTCCTTAAGCCACATTAACCTCACTCCCCCACTGGCACCAAGGCCAAATTTGGGGGCCAACAGAGGTGAGGCAAAGAACCTCACCCCCCCACTGGTGCATAGACCTATCCACAAGTATGGCTGTATGCTGGACCAGTAGTCAGTGACGGGTATGATTCAATTGCAGTGGTATCAACCTAAGACAGGAGGCTGACGCCTAAAGGTCAGTTTTCCGATGACGGGTAAGAACCATATGTTGAATTGGACAACCTACCAGGCACGGTCCTTAAGCCACATTGCTTGTTGTTTAATTAATCAGAAGGGGGGAGATGCTGGGAGCCATTAGCCAAGTAGGTATGACAATTTCCTTGCCAGCGTACCCCATGTTGCAGTGACATTGAATGTAGGTGACCTTGTTCAAGGACCAAGGCGGATTAGGGCGTTCCCGGTTTAGGTTCCAGGTTTAAGGTTTAAGATTATTCCTGCTGGGAATAGGGCGTATCTTGCTGCCTGAGTTCCCCTTGAGTTCTCACAGGATTCAGAGTATATTTTGGAGATAGAAGCCCAGTGGAGGTGGATTTGGGCAGAGAACGGGGATTTGGGCAGAGAACTTGGATTTCCCCAGAACGTGATTGTAGACGGCTGGTGTGAGTTCGGGAATAAAGAGTTGCTGTTTGAATCTACAAGCTGTGTGGTGGCTCGTGATTGTGTGCCCAGCCAGACTGCGGCACCTGACAATCTGACCACTAGTGAAAATTTATTGCAACTAAAAGGAAAAGAAAAGATTTTAAATTGTATTATAGAGCAAGGACAAGAAGAATAAGAAGATTGGGTAGACCAGAACCCCCTGAGAAAAAAAGATATACCTGGCTTGCCTGTGATGCATTGAGGATACTATATTATTGACATCACTTCTGTGGTATTTTTGAAAAACTAAAAACTGCATTAACTTCAACCTATGCATGAGAAAGCATTACATAAAATTAAATTGAAGAGCATTCTACAATATTCCTGACAATTACTCTTAATAACTCTCAAGCTCCTGAAAGATAAAGACTGAGAAACTATCACAAGAAACTAAGGAGAAGTGAATTATAAATACAATATATTGTCATGGATTGAATCCTGGAACACTCATGGAACAAACTCATAAAGTCTTAATAGAGTTTATTTTTAAACTTATTACACAAATCTTAATTACTTAGTTTTTGTTATGATTTAGATGTGATGTCCCCCAAAAGCTCATGTGTAAGACAATGCAAGAGGGTTTAGAGAAAAAATGGTTGGGTTATGAGAGCCTTAACCCAATCAGTGAATTAATCCCCTGATAGGGATTAACTGAGTGGTAATTGAAGTGATAGGGTGTGGCTAGAGGAGATGGGTCATGGCAAGTGTGGCTTTGGGTATATATTTGTTCCTGGATAGTGGAGCTGTCTCTCTCTGCTTCCTGGAACTATGTCCTGAGCTACTTTCCTCCACCACACCCTTCCATCATAATGTTCTGCCTTATTTCCAGCCCTGAGGAATGGTGTTGGCCATCTATGGACTGAGACTTCTGAACCTACGAGCCTCAAATAAACTTTTCCACCTGTAATTGTTCCTTTAAGATCTTTTGGTCACAATAGCAAAAAAGCTGACTAAAAGAGTTTTTATAATTGACTATTTTTATTATGAGATGTTAATATTAGAAATAGCTGCATGAAGGACATATGAAAACTCTTGTTCTATATTTATAACTTTTCTATAAATCTAAAATTATCTCAGCTTTATGAAATGTCTTTTGGTCTCAGCTATGTATTTTGAGAATATTTCCTCATGCATAGCATTCCTATATTTTGTGGTCATTGCTTTATTTTTTAATAGTTGTAGATGGATACAATACCTTTATTTTATTTATTTATTTTTATGTGGTGCTGAGAATTGAAGCCAGGGCCTCGCAAATGCTAGGCAAGTGCTCTACCACTGAGCCACAACCCCAGCCCTGGTCATTGCTTTTTCATCTTACTTGTTCTTTCCTATTGCTGGAAATATAAACACTCATCTACTGTTGGGTGCTGTGACCAGCATGGCCATTAATTTAGAAACCAGAGAAGGATGATGGGGGATAAAGAAAAGACAACAGACACACATAGAGAAAAAGCTGGGGCCAGGTAGGCAGACAAGCCCTGATGAGGCTTGACTGGCCAGAGCTAGCTCAGTACATTTACTATATAGGTTTTGTCATCAGAAGTTTAATTGTGAGAAAGTTTTAGGAAAGCAAGAAGTCTGAAGGACACAGCAAACCTTGTGAAACATTGAGGTCTTCTTGTTATGCCAAGAATTCTGTACTCCCTGGAGTTTGTACCTGAGTCCAAGGTTCCAACTGACAAAGCTGTGTGCCTTTGCATGTAGCCTCTTCTGGCCAGCATCACCATAGCAACTGGGCCACCTTGACCTGCACCTTTGCACAGGAAGTTCCCAGTGCAAACTCAGCCATGAGGGAATCAGGGACCATAGCTCAGGTCACTGCTCTCTACCACTAAAAATCTACTGAAAACATATTGAGGTTACCAGTGATGTGGTTGATGTTGAATGCACTTACAAGTTTAAAGTTATTTCTTAATAGCACTTTATGCACTTGAGCATTTCCCCCATCCTCTCTGAACTATTTTCCTTTGGATTCTAAGAGACCAAACTTTCTGGCATTCCTTACCTCTTATCTCTACCATATATTCACAAGATACTTTGCAGATATTTGTTTCTTTGTTGTACCTATTCCAGAAATTTTGAAGTCTCTTTTTTGTCCATGTTGTACATGTAATTAATCTATAACTCTTGGAGATTTTATTTCTTAAATGTTTTTGTATCTGTTCATTTATCTCCATCACCAGTGACCCTATCTTTGACCAGAAAAACATATCTCAATTACTGCAACCCGTTCATAACTGATTTCTGACTTTCTGACTCATTTGTCTTTTAGAGTGATTGTTAAAAACAGATCTGATCATGACAACCTCCTGCTAAAAATTGCCTTCAGAATAATTTTAAAGACTTTCATAATCTATTCCTTACTTAATTTTCCACTTCTATCAATTTCACACCAGACTTTCTTTGTAGTTATATCCAGATCAGCACTATCTCTCCAAAGCTGAATCTTTTACAGGTACTAATCACCTTTGTCCTCAGGACACTCTATTTGCTTTCCCCCTTTTGTCACCATGTTAATTTTACTCTATATTTGCATCTCTGTTTCCATATTACTTTGTCTTGATTTTTTCTGACTCCCAAAACATTTAAATGACCCATTATATAAAATTCTATGATAACCTCTACCTGCCTCTATTAAGTACTTCATACACCATTTCTAGTTATTTGCTTGTATCACTTACTAAGCTGTAACTTCCAGAAGAAAAGGACCCTTGTCCTACTCACTATATTATTCCCTGAACATCTCAGTACAGGGAACAGAGCTCTCAAAACTTTTTGTTAAGTGAATAAATAACATTAAGGGAGAAAGATGGCATTATCCATAAGTGATACTGCAAAAGAGGTTTGGGGCTTTAGTTAAACACCATCATCTGTCTTCCCTGTATGATTTAGGGTCTAGTTTTTCACTGTATTATTCAGAATTCACGTTTCTTCCAGGTTCTCTCTTTCATGCAGTCATCTCATCATTTTTACTGTATCTGGAGAGTCAATGAATGGAGATCAAGTCAGTGACATTTATTAGTCCTATCCAAAGAGTATTCATATCATGGACAGTGTGCATTGCACATCGCATTCCCTTTCATATTGCCTATCCTCAGATAGTGCAATTTAATTAATCAAAATGGAAAGTTTTGTTTATTTGCCTGCTTTGAGCATGTCAGAAAGTGGTAAGATTGTGTGGTTTTATACCAGAGAATCTAAAGTGAAAGCATATGTTCTTTTGGGAATGCAATTTATAGCTATTTACTCTTGGCACTCATTTTCTCCCCGTTAAATGGAGATGTTGTGTTGCAATAAATAAATTAGTAATTGTTTCATTTTCTCAATTTTGAGGACAGTGTTTATAATGTGGTCATTCAAAGATGCATGCCAAAAGAATGAGGTCATGTTGCTTGGACATATTAATTGTGTTGTTTTTTCCTTCCTCAGTGAGGAACTCCAAATCATTTAGTTCTTGGCCTATGCTGCTTTGTTTGGTTGTTGATTTTTTTATGCCATGTCTCATCTTACCAAATAAGCTGTACATTTCTCAAGGGCAATGAATAGGTCTTATGCTTTTCACATAATGATCAGTTGAACCATATTTAAAATGAAGATCATATACCATATATTGTTTTATTCTATACAATAGCAATAAATGCAAATGTTACCACATATTACATGAAACACATGCATTATTCTTAAGTACAAGATGCATGACTTCATCCAGCTTCAAAATAAATTTTGAGTATATTTTACAGAAAAGGAAACCAAATCTTTAAAAATGTCTCAGTCTATTCATGCTTCTATGACAAAAAATGACAGAGAGTGATGATTGTTAACAACATTGATTTATTTCTTATAGTTTTCTAGGCTAGGAATTCCCAGATAAAAGCACTGACAAATTTCATATCTGGTAAGGGCTTGTTCTCTGGTTCATAGATAGCCATTCACTAGTTATGTCTTCACATAGTTGAAGGAATGAAGGAGTACTCTGGCAATCTTTTTATAAGGACACTAATTCCACTTATGAGATAGAACCCTTATGATATAATCACCTACCAAATGTCCTACGTGCAAATACCAATACATGAGGAATTAGAGTTCAATATATAAATTTGGTAGGAGGGGGATACAAACATTTGTTCTACACCAGAGAGTTAAGTTAGTTGTCCAAGGTTACATATTCATATCCAGTAGTGAAATTTAAGTCCGATTTAAAAGCCTGTGCTCATTATTTTGCCAAATTGTTTAAAAATATTGTTTTGCCTTAGAGAATGTTTAAAGCCAAGTATTATCAACCACATATCATATATACAAAGACAGAACTTCTTCTGTTAAAGTACAGAGTCAAACTTAAGTATTGATTTCCCCTTTCTTGCTTTCCACAGTGACATGTGTAATACAGGCATGGATTTACCAGAATTCTGTGGTACAAAGTTGGTAACAAACCCCTCACTCTTACATGCTTCCTCTTCATAAACCTAACCATTTCTTAGTTGGATGAGGAAGATACTACACTGAAATGAATAAAGCACATCTAATTCTTGCCACATACTTTTCTTATTAAGAGAAAACATTTTATGAAATAGTTTCTATGCAACTGTTTCTGCCTAGTGCTGTAGGTCACTCATAATGGTTTGACCAGCAATAAAGGTTTTGTTTCCCTAAGCAAGGGTTTCAAGCAAAAATATATTTGCATTTCTTGATAATGAGAAATACCTGTAGAAAAAAATGGTATTTCCCTGCAAATTAAATTTAGGTGATTGCAAAAATGTGATACCACATAAGAAAAAGCCTATGTACAAAGACAAAGTGGTCTACAAGTGAAAAGCATCAAATTGACTTCTCTTTGATTTTCAGCCTTGAATAATAGAATATAGTATGTTAGATGTGTCCAAAATTGGATCATCTGGGGTAAATTTCAGTTACTTTGAAGCTAATCTAAAGCAAAGATAGAAACCAAGAGACAGATGTCAAAGCTGTGGGCCTAGAATTTTGGAATTTCAACAAAGCAATACATCAATTTATAGATTTAGAGTAGGGGTATATCCTTGACTGGTGGCCAGGACGATACAACATGATCTTAAAGGGCCAAAGTGCAGCCTCATTTCTAATCTTAGTTTCTTTCTTGTAAATCGTGTCTTAAGTCAAAAGATATATTTTATACAGAGTGTATATGAAAAGATGATTTACTGTGACCCACTTGTGTTTCTTCAGCAGACTTTCTTTACTCTTGTTGATTACTTTCATGGTATACAAAAAACTCAGAAAAAAATTCTGAGAAAATATCAACTAAATGAACAGAATCTTATTCACAGTCCTTATAGATTTGAAGATTCATAAGGTATATAATTATGAATAAATTTCTACCCTTATTCTTCTCCTTAAAAAATGGAGATATTTTTATGATGAGCATATGACAGTACTCAGAAACAAAGAATGTCTCTTAAAGCCTCAACTTGGAGTTGTTATGTTGAAACTTCTCTCTTATTCAATAGGTTTCAACAAGTCTAATGGTCAAAACCAAAGAAGTACAAAAATATATTCTATTCATTGAAAAGTCGTCATCATGCTTTGAAGGGGATTAATTGGGAACAAACAGTTCTATCACAGAACCTATAAAAGATAATTATTGTTAAAATGTTTATGTGTACGTTTCAGGCTATGCATATTTGAACTGAATTCTGGTGGACAATCAAAGTCCCATCTTTCTTTCATAAATATTATATATTCACATCAGATACAGAGATTTGTCTCTACAATATTAGCAGCAATATGTTTTTCTCTTCAACTTATTTACATGCCTGATTTAAATTAATTTTGGAATATTCTAAATGGAATATAAGTTCAATATTAATACCTTTTCCCACCATACTGTTCCTTTAATTATACTTTATTTGACTCATTGAAAAAAATTAATTTACCTACCTAATTATTCCTTCAAATCCACGACATGTATTATAGAACTTCCAGTATGACAAGGACAGAGAAATTTATACTGATTAACAATGCTATACTTGAATATATTTCTGGCATTCTAATAATAATGAGTCTAAAGAAAAGGCTAATTTGAAATGTTCCCTCAGCATTTAATGTAAAACAAGGCACTCTGAAAGAATGCATTCTTAATATAAATACTAAATGAGTAAGGGTGAACTCCTTGAGTAAAATTAATAATGTATTTGCCAAGACCTCCTTGAAAACACTTTCATAAATATCAATTGTCATCATTTTTCTTATTTGTAAAGCCTATACTGGATGCCAAAAAAAGACTTTGTAAGCTATGAAGATAGGCTCTAAAAGCAATTCAACCCAATACAATTCTTTTTCTAGAATGTCCTATGCAGTAGATTATTTTCTAGATACTGACAAACATTCCAAGGACTAGAAGGTGGGGGAGAATAGATACATTGATCATTATATCCTTGTTGACCTGTGGACTTATTGTCTAGAACATACTTGTAAAAATATTAATTTCAAACTGAGCTGCTCCTACTGATCAGTTATGTGGGCCAATGATTATCACCTTGTAAAAGGGTTTCCTCTTTCTAGTTTTGACATAAGAACATATCTGAAAACTGACCAAACTTCAGTTTTATTTCTAAAAGAAAAATAATGAGAAACAGATAACATATAAGATGGGAAAATATATTTGTAAGCTATGCACCTGACAAAGAATTGGGGTTCATATACAGAATATATAAGGAATTTAAAAAACTCAATAAAAACTGATTAAAAATTTATGATGAACCTAAATAGACATTTATCAAAAGAAAGAAAATGGCCAATGAGCATATGAGAACAATACTCAACACCACTGATCATCAGGGGAATTCAAATCAAAACCACAATGAGATATCACCCCATCAGACAAGAATGGATACTAACAAAAGACAAGGTAACAAGTGCTAACAAAGATGTGGAGAAAAGAGAACACTTGCATATCATTAGTGGAATGTTTTTAAGTGCCAGGAAAATTTAATTTTTATAAAAGTTTTGTTAGTGTATTATAGTTATACATAATAATGGAGTTTATTTTCACATATTTTTTACATGCATGGAATATAATTTGCTTCATTTTAGTCTGCAGGGCTCCCTCTTTTCCTCTCTCCCTCCCTTCCTCTGTTCTCCTTCCTCTACTGTTATTTATTAATTTTAATTAGTTCCTTATGGATATACTTAAAAGTGAAATTCACTGTGATATATTTATATGCATATACAATATAATTTGGTCTATTTCACTCCACAGTTCCTCCTTTTTCTGGTCCCTCCTTCCTCCCCCTCATCCCCTTATTCTACTTTACTGGTCAACCTTCCGTTTTCATGGGACATGTGCCCCACACCTTTTTCTCCTAATTTTGCTCTGATGTCTACATATGGGAAAAAACATTTTCTGAGTCTAGTTTATTTTGCTTAGCACGATGTTCTCCAGTTCCATCCATTTTCCAGCAAACAACGTAATCTCATTCTTCTTTACAGCCGAGTAATATTTGATTGTGTATATGTACCACAATTTCTTAATCCTTTCATCTATTGTTGGGCAGTTGGGCTGGTTCCATAAATATTGAATACTGTAAACTGACCTGATATAAATATTGACGTATTTGTACCACTATAGTGTGTTATTTCAGTCCTTTTGAATAAATCCTGAGGAGTGGGATAGCTGGTTTACATGGAAGTTCCATTTTGAGGAATCTCCATACTGATTTTCAAACTGGTTGTATCAATTTACCGTTCTACCAACAATGTATGAATATACATTTCCCCTACATCCTCGCCAGCATTTATTGTTATTTGTACACTTTATGAGTGCCATTGAAACTGAAGTGAGATGAAATCTCAATGTAGTTTTAATTTGCATTAATACAGATAGCCAACAAATATATGAAAGCAAAAAAAATAAAAATAATGGTAGTATATTCATTATGAAATTGTTGTAATGTTTATAATAACCACAGAGTCCATGTAAAAACACATTGTAAACTATAAGAGCTACATAAATGCTAAAAGGAGAATTTATGCAGCTTACTTTAAAAGGTTGTGAGAAAATGCAAGTCAAATAATGTCAATAAATGAATGAGTGGGTATTAAAACAGTTAAATTTCTTCTCCCTTCTCATCCTCATTTGGGCCTTTATTATTATACTTGTTATAATCTGACATACAATGCAGATATTTGTTTCCCACTAGTTTCTGTGTAATTGAAGGGTTTAGCCATTTTATCTTATTAATTGGTTCCTGTAATGCACATGGTGGATCTTCAGTACTTTGAGTTATGAAGTACCAGACACTGTACTAAGCACTCTAAATATATTAATCCATTTAATGTTCAAATTTTCAAGAATGATGAAAGCTTAGGTGAATTTAGAAATAGTAAGAATGGAATATAATGATGAACAAGATGAGTAAACAGGCTTTCTTAGCATTTTTTAGTCTATTATCAAATTCAAGGCATTAGTTTAGGTAATATGTGATCCAAAAGATTTTTGAGAATTTATTATCTCACATAATTTTACCTTCAGTCCTCTATGATATGCTTTTGCCTTACCAAAAAAAATATAGGACACAAATATTTTTATACAAATCCTCTGATTTTTAATTCTGTGCTACTAAGCTTCTAGAGAAATCCTGTATTAGGATAAAAATATATTACAATTCCAGTTGTAATTGTTAATGAACTTTGGATCAGTCCCTTCCTCATGTTTTTTCTTTCTCTGTGTTCTTAAAATTTATAAATAACATGGCTATTTCCTTATTAAGACAAATCACACAATTTATAGTCACATTAGTGAGTTTCTTAGAGCAAAACCAATATATTTGAGTGTGACTATTACATGGCATTTATATCAGCAGAAACCCTGGCTTCTTTATGTCCTTAAAAGAAAGAAATGAATTATACATTGTAAGTGAAAAATCTGAATATTAAAGTATAATCATACAGGAATAAATGGAAAGCAATTCAGCAAAAGTTTTATTGGTTACTTAATACTTACTTCAAAATTTACCAGTAGAAAAAACAGTCCCTGATTTCAACAGGCTTCCATGATTTCATAAGAAGAAAGTATTCTTGCTACCTAAAACTTTGAGATCAAGGATAAATGATAAACAGAAAGCAGCAAACTTGTTTATACTGTGATCTTTCAATTGGCAACAAGAGAAAGGATGACTCTATACTTTCCCTCAAAATATTCTTGTGTACCTTGCAGAAGGAGTCATGGAAACAATAATGTGTCTAAAAATAAATAAACTTTAGCCTTAGGATCTCCTAGGAGTTTCAACTACTAGAAAATTCATCTTTTCATTATACCAAACTTGGCAGAACTCCAGGGCTTCAACCCAGTCATTATCTATTTGTTCATTTTTATTGTTTTTGTTGTTGTTTGTTTTGTCCTGGTTTAAAATATATTTTACCCAATTAGTTTGCTGTTGGGGATGCAAATCAAGTCAAGATGGCGCCTGGCAGTTTTCCAGGAGGAGTGGTTTGTGAAGCAACGCCAGCAAGCCATTAAGACGATGAGGATTCCTTATTGGCTGACTACTGTATCTAGATAATGCTAATTGAGACAAGCTGTGTGTAATCAGTTGGTTATATATACCTCTGTTGTTCTGTAATAAAGCAGTTCCCGCTTCAACCTTCAAGTTGCTTGTCACCTCCCGGTTATTTTGCCCAGCCAGACTGTGGCAGTTTGCTGGAAATTGGAAAATTTCAAGCAAACATAGTACTTAATATTAAACAGACTACCAAAAATTCCTGTCCATTGTACTAAAATTAATTCATAGTTTAATGCGTTTGCTGGTTTTTCCTTAATTATCTATATAGAAAAATCTTCTGGAAGACCTCCTGGTAACATAACTACAATGACAATCTGCCAATAAGACATCTATCATAAAGATTGACAAAGAACTAAAATGATTACTGATATTTTCCAGTTGCTTATAAAAAGAACTAGTGTTAAGTTTTCACTCATAACACCCCAACTTTGTATCATTACATCTATTTCTAGTCCCTATGAATTATTTATAGAGTGATGGATAAATTCTAAATTGTCTTTCAGAATTTAAAATAAATTTGAATAAATTCAAATTCTGAAAAATCTTGGAATAGAAGTTAAACTCTGGAAATATGAAGTATGACTTAAAAATAAGGTGAATGATTGTATAATGTGAAAATGAACTCATCCATCCAAATAAGTATCATCCTCTTCTAAGTACTTCACGTGGGGGAACATAAACTAATTTCAGTGATGAAGCTACTGCTCAAATAACTCATGAAACTTCACTCTTGAGTTTTTTCTTATGTCTGTGTCTCATTCATTTATCTATAAAACAGTAATTTAGTGTTTTCTATGGGCATCTGACCATTTTTGTATTATTTGCATCGTTTGTAGGTGAATTATATTTTCTTAATTTGAAATTGAGAAAAAGTTAAAATGACAAATATTTTGCTCTAAAATAACATGTAATAATTAATGAGTCCAAGTTTTTCACGTGACTTTCAATGGACTTCCAATAAAATTTCAAATCATTCATTTCAAACTTGCTTTGAACATTGGTAAAGTATTGAAATGAGTGTAACTTTGAAACAACACTCTCACTGGATTTATAATAGTTAGTGTATGTTATAATTAGAATTCACATAGACAGAATGTGTAAATTCTTATATTTGTACACATGAATATTTTAAAATGTGATTTGGCTTTGGCTTAAGAAAAATCAGTGTCTATAATTTCTATCATCTATTTATGAAAATATAAACCATATTGTAGACATTTTAATCACACTTATAATACAAGATACAATTATTTGTAGAAGCTTGCCTAGCCTGTGAAAACTCAAAAAGGACCTCTATGTCCAACTAAGGCTCTGACTTTGCAAACCAATCCAGTATAATAAGGCAAACTTCAAATTATGCTTTTATTTCACAATTTAAAATTGATTATTCATTGTGGGATGACACAATATTATCAACTGGAACATCTTATTTTATGTTAGTATCTTCTGCTAAATTATGACTGGATTGTTTTTGTTGGGTACCTTTTCACCAGTGTGGTTGTTAATAATTTTTGAAACTTTAAATCATGTTAACATTATTTTCTCCCATGAGCAGCTGAAAGATATAATTTGGTTGTCTTTGATTATATTTTTCTTTTCCACATATCAAGTCATTTGTCAATATGTCAACACTAAAACGATTAATGCTGTTTGTTGAAACATCACGAGTATTAATAGTGCTGTTAAAATGAGGTGGGTTATAAATATTCTCAGTGCTGATCAATGCAGCATATCATTACGGAAAGAAATTTAGCTGACGCATATTCATCTCAAGTACTGAGTGAGGCAGAATGACTGAGGTTGATTTCACTCACAGTAGAATCTATGCATTTCCGGTTGTAAGAATAAATTTATTCTTTAAAAAATTTCCACATTATGTTAAATGAAATAAGCCAGAAACAAAATAAAAATACTGTATGATCTTATACATGTGGAATCTAGAACTGTCAGTATCATTAAAATAGAGAATAGAATAGAGGTTACCATAGGGTAGTGGAGACGGGGAGATATTGGTCAATGAATACAAAGATACAGTTAGAAGGAATAAGTTCTGGTTTTCTTTTTTTTTTTTCATTTTTTTTTTAAATTTTTTATTGTGGGTTGTTCAAAACATTACAAATTTCTTGACATATCATATTCCACACTTTGATTCAAGTGGGTTATGAACTCCCACCTTCACCCCATACACAGATTGCAGAATCACATCAGTTACACATCCATTGATTTACAAATTGCCATACTAGTGTCTGTTGTGCTCCACTGCCTTTCCCATCCTCCCCCCTCCCCCCTCCCCACCTCTCCCCTCCCCTCCCCTCCTCTCTCTCTCTACCTCCTCCACTGTATAACCCTGAGGGTCTCCTTCCATTACCATGCAATTTCCCTTCTCTCTCCCTTTCCCTCCCACCTCTCATCCCTGTTAAATATTAATCTTCTTCTCCTGTTCTTCGTCCCTACACTGTTCTTAGTTACTCTCCTTATATCAAAGAAGACATTTGGCATTTGTTTTTTAGGGATTGGCTAGCTTCACTTAGCATAATCTGCTCTAATGCCATCCATTTCCCTGTAAATTCTATGATTTTGTCATTTTTTAATGCAGAGTAATACTCCATTGTGTATAAATGCCACATTTTTTTTATCCATTCGTCTATTGAAGGGCATCTAGGTTGGTTCCACAGTCTTGCTATTGTGAACTGTGCTGCTATGAACATCGATGTAGCAGTGTCCCTGTAGCATGCTCTTTTTAGGTCTTTAGGGAATAGACCAAGAAGGGGAATAGCTGGGTCAAATGGTGGCTCCATTCCCAGCTTTCCAAGAAATCTCCATACTGATTTCCAAATTGGCTGCACCAATCTGCAGTCCCACCAGCAATGTACAAGTGTACCCTTTTCCCCACATCCTCGCCAGCACTTGTTGTTGTTTGACTTCATAATGGCTGCCAATCTTACTGGAGTGAGATGGTATCTTAGGGTGGTTTTGATTTGCATTTCTCTGACAGCTAGAGATGTTGAGCATTTTTTCATGTACTTGTTGATTGACTGTATGTCCTCCTCTGAGAAGTGTCTGTTCAGGTCCTTGGCCCATTTGTTGATTGGGTTGTTTGTTTTCTTATTGTCTAATTTTTTGAGTTCTTTGTATACTCTGGATATTAGGGCTCTATCTGAAGTGTGAGGAGTAAAGATTTGTTCCCAGGGTGTAGGCTCCCTATTTACCTCTCTTATTGTTTCTTTTGCTGAGAAAAAACTTTTTAGTTTGAGTAAGTCCCATTTGTTGATTCTAGTTATTAACTTTTGTGCTATGGGTGTCCTATTGAGGAATTTGGAGCCCGACCCCACCGACTGTAGATCGTAGCCAACTTTTTCTTCTATCAGACGGCGCGTCTCTGATTTGATATCAAGCTCCTTGATCCATTTTGAATTCACTTTTGTGCATGGCGAGAGAAAGGGATTCAGTTTCATTTTGTTGCATATGGATTTCCAGTTTTCCCAGCACCATTTGTTGAAGATGCTATCCTTCCTCCATTGCATGCTTTTAGCCCCTTTATCAAATATAAGATAGTTGTAGTTTTGTGGATTGGTTTCTGTGTCCTCTATTCTGTACCATTGGTCCACCCGCCTGTTTTGGTACCAGTACCATGCTGTTTTTGTTACTATTGCTCTGTAGTATAGTTTGAAGTCTGGTATCGCTATACCGCCTGATTCACACTTCCTGCTTAGCATTGTTTTTGCTATCCTGGGTCTTTTATTTTTCCATATGAATTTCATGATTGCTTTCTCTATTTCTACAAGAAATGCCATTGGGATTTTGATTGGCATTGCATTAAACCTATAGAGAACTTTTGGTAATATCGCCATTTTGATGATGTTAGTTCTGCCTATCCATGAACAGGGTATATTTTTCCATCTTCTAAGATCTTCTTCTATTTCTCTCTTTAGGGTTCTGTAGTTTTCATTGTATAAGT
This sequence comes from Marmota flaviventris, assembly GCF_047511675.1. Taxonomy (NCBI): domain Eukaryota; kingdom Metazoa; phylum Chordata; class Mammalia; order Rodentia; family Sciuridae; genus Marmota; species Marmota flaviventris. Next base: position 126,233,065 of record NC_092518.1, read on the forward strand.
CTTTCACCTCTTTTGTTAGGTTGATTCCCAAGTATTTTATTTTTTTTGAAGATATTTTGAATGGAGTGGTTGTCCTCATTTCCAATTCAGAGGATTTGTCGCTGATATACAGGAATGCCTTTGATTTATGCGTGTTGATTTTATATCCTGCCACTTTGCTGAATTCATTTATTAGCTCTAATAGTTTCTTTGTAGAGCCTTTTGGGTCTGCTAGGTATAGAATCATATCATCTGCAAATAGTGATAATTTAAGTTCTTCTTTTCCTATTTTTATGCCTTTAATTTCTTTCATCTGTCTAATTGCTCTGGCCAGTGTTTCGAGAACTATGTTGAACAGAAGTGGAGAGAGAGGGCATCCCTGTCTAGTTCCAGATTTTAGAGGGAATGCCTTCAGTTTTTCTCCATTCAGAATGATGCTAGCCTGAGGCTTAGCATAGATTGCTTTTACAATATTGAGGTATGTTCCTGTTATCCCTAGTTTTTCTAGAGTTTTGAACATAAAGGGATGCTGTACTTTGTCAAATGCTTTTTCCGCATCTATCGAGATGATCATATGGTTCTTATTTTTAAGTCTATTGATGTGGTGAATAACATTTATTGATTTCCTTATATTGAACCAGCCTTGCATCCCAGGGATGAATCCTACTTGATCATGGTGTACAATTTTTTTGATATGTTTTTGTATCCGATTCGCCAGAATTTTATTGAGGATTTTTGCATCTAGGTTCATTAGAGATATTGGTCTGTAGTTTTCTTTCTTTGAAGTGTCTTTGTCTGGTTTAGGTATCAGGGTGATGTTGGCCTCATAGAATGAATTTGGAAGTTCTCCCTCCTTTTCTATTTCCTGAAGTAGCTTGAAAAGTATTGGTATTAGTTCTTCTTTAAAGGTTTTGTAAAATTCTGCTGTATACCCATCTGGACCTGGGCTTTTCTTAGTTGGTAGTCTTTTTATGGTTTCTTCTATTTCCTCAATTGATATTGGTCTGTTTAGGTTTTCTATATCCTCCTGACTCAATCTGGGCAGATCATATGACTTAAGAAATTTATCTATGCCTTCACTATCTTCTAATTTGTTGGAGTATAAGGATTCAAAATAGTTTTTGATTATCTTCTGTATTTCTGAAGTGTCTGTTGTGATATTGCCTTTTTCATCCCGTATGCTAGTAATTTGAGTTCTCTCTCTTCTTCTCTTCGCTAGCATCGCTAAGGGTCCGTCGATTTTGTTTATTTTTTCAAAGAACCAACTTTTAGTTTTGTCAATTTTTTCAATTGTTTCTTTTGTTTCGATTTCATTAATTTCAGCTCTGATTTTAATTATTTCTTGCCTTCTACTTCTTTTGCTGTTGTTTTGCTCTTCTTTTTCAAGGATTTTGAGATGAAGTATGAGATCATTTATTTGTTGGTTTTTTCTTTTTTTAAGGAATGAACTCCAAGCAATGAATTTTCCTCTTAGAACTGCTTTCAATGTGTCCCATAGATTCCGATATGTTGTGTCTGTGTTTTCATTTATCTCTAAGAATTTTTTAATTTCCTTCTTGATGTCTTCTATAACCCATTGATCATTCAGTAACCTATTGTTCATTCTCCAAGTGATGTATGCTTTTTCCTTCCTTCTTTTATCATTGATTTTCAGTTTCATTCCATTATGATCAGATAGGATGCATGGTATTATCTCTACTCCTTTGTATTGTCTAAGAGTTTCCCTGTGACATAATATATGATCTATTTTTGAGAAGGATCCATGTGCTGCTGAGAAAAAAGTGTAACTGCTTGATATTGGGTGGTATATTCTATATATGTCCATTAGGTCTAGGTTATTAATAGTGTTATTGAGTTCTATAGTTTCCTTATTCAACTTTTGTTTGGAAGATCTGTCCAGTGGCGAGAGAGGTGTGTTGAAGTCTCCCATGATTATGGTATGGTGGTCTATTAGACTCTTGAACTTGAGAAGAGTTTGTTTGACGAACATAGCTGCACCATTGTTTGGGGCATAAATATTTATGATTGTTATGTCTTGTTGGTGTATGGTTCCCTTAAGCAGTATGTAGTGTCCCTCTTTATCTCTTTTGATTAACTTTGGCTTGAAATCTATTTTATTTGATATGAGTATGGACACTCCTGCTTGTTTCCGAAGTCCATATGAGTGATATGATTTTTCCCAACCTTTCACCTTCAGCCTATGTAAGTCTTTTCCTATCAAATGCGTCTCCTGTAGGCAGCATATTGTTGGGTCTTGTTTTGTGATCCATTCTACTAGCCTGTGTCTCTTAATTGGTGAGTTTAAGCCATTAACATTTAGGGTTATTATTGAGATATGGGTTGTTCTTCCAGCCATATTTGTTTATTTCTGTTACTAAACATGGTTTGTTTTCCTCTTTGATTATTCCCCCCCCCCTTTACTGTCCTACCTCCCACTGTTGGTTTTCATTGTTATTTTCCATTTCCTCTTCCTGTAATGCTTTGGCGAGGATGTTTTGAAGAGATGGTTTTCTAGCTGCGAATTCTTTAAACTTTTGTTTATCGTGGAAGGTTTTAATTTCATCCTCCATCCTGAAGCTTAATTTCGCTGGATACACAATTCTTGGTTGGAACCCATTTTCTTTCAGTGTTTGAAATATGTTATTCCAGGATCTTCTAGCTTTCAGAGTCTGTGTTGAAAGATCAGCTGTTATCCTGATTGGCTTACCCCTAAATGTAATCTGCTTCCTTTCTCTTGTAGCTTTTAAAATTCTCTCCTTATTCTGTATGTTGGGCATCTTCATTATAATGTGTCTAGGTGTGGATCTCTTATGATTTTGCACATTCGGCGTCCTGTAGGCTTCTAGGATTTGGGATTCTGTCTCATTCTTCAAGTCTGGGAAGTTTTCTTGTATTATTTCATTGAATAGACTTCTCATTCCTTTGTTTTGGAGCTCTGTACCTTCCTGTATCCCAATGACTCTTAAGTTTGGTCTCTTAATGTTATCCCATATTTCTTGGATGTTCTGCTCATGGTTTCTTAACAGTCTTGCTGAGCTGTCTATGTTCTTTTCCAGTTGAAATACTTTGTCTTCATTGTCTGATGTTCTATCTTCTAAGTGTTCTACTCTGCTGGTAGTATTCTCCATTGAGTTTTTAAGTTGGTTTATTGCTTCCTGCATTTCTAGGATTTCTGTTTGTTTGTTTTTTATAACCTCTATCTCCCTGTATAGTTGATCCTTTGCTTCCTGGATTTGTTTGCGTAATTCGTTGTCGAAGTGATCTTTCATTGTCGGATTTTGCTGTTTAATGTCTTCCTTGATACTCCAGATCATCTGAAGCATGTATATCCTGAATTCTTTATCTGACATTCCATCTGCTGCAGCTGTTACCTCTTCTAAAGTTGCGTTGACCTGCATTGCTTGTGGTCCTTTCTTTCCTTGTCTTTTCATACTGCTTGCGTATCTTTCCTGCAGGTGCGGGCGGCGGCTCTGCTCTCTCCTTATTCCAATTGGGGTGTCGTGGCTACCACGCCGGCAGGTCACTGGGCCTGTTCTGGGAGCTGGCGGCGGCTCTGTTCTGCCCCTACTCCAATTGGGGTGACGAGTGTACCACGCCGGCAGGCCACCGGGCCTGATCCGCCGGTCGGTTGCAGGTTTGCCTACCCTGCAGGCGCGGGCGGCGGCTCTACCCTGCCCCTACTGCAAATGGGGTGACGTGTCTGTCGTACCGGCAGGCCACTGGGCCTGTCCCACCGGCAGGCCACTGGGCCTGTCCCGCTGGTCGGTCGCAGATCTGCCCACCTTTCGGGCACGGGTGGAGGCTCTGCTCTGCCCCTACTCCAATTGGGGTGTCGTGACTACCCCGCCTGCAGGACGCTGGGCCTGTTCCTGGCACGGGCGGCGACTCTGCTCTGCCACTACTCCAATTAGGGTGGTGTTTGTACCACGCCGGCAGGCTCCTGGGCCTGATCCGCTGGTCTGTTGTAGGTCTGCCTACCTTGGAGGCGCGGGCGGCGGATCTGCCCTGCCCCTCCTACCACGCCTGCGGACCCCTGGGCCTGATCTGCAGGTTGATCACTGGTCTGCTCACCCTGCGGGCACGGGTGGTGGTTCCGCTCCGCCCCCACTCCAATTGGGGTCACGTGACCACCACACCGGCAGGGCCTGGTCCGGGCGTGGGAAGAAGGATCTGCTCTGCCCCTACTCCAGTTGGGGTGACGTGTGTACCACACTGGCAGGCCACTGGGCCTGACCCACCAGGCTGTCACAGGTCTGTTTACCTTGCAAGCGCGAACCGCGGCTCTGCCCTGCCCCTCCTACCACGCCCATGTACCACTGGGTCGCGGGTCTGCCCACCTTGCGGTTGCGGGTGGTGGCTCCGCTCCGCCCCCTCTCCAATTGGGGTCACGCGGTCACCACGCTGGCGAGCCACTGGGCCTGCTCCGGGCGCTGGCGGCGGCCCGGCTCCTTCCCTCTGGCTCGACGACAAATTGAGGAGACTCGGGTGACTGTGCCTCACCCCCCCTACCAGGAGACCAACTGCTTATGTCACCACTGGTATTGATGAAGTTCCCTCCTCCGCCGCTTTCTGCAGACATCAGATCTCTGCCATGTTGGTATCCTATGCGAATGGCAGCATTTCGTTCCCCTTGCCGGGCAACCAAAGCACTGGGTGAGTCCTGACCGGCCCTCAGCAGGACCCGGACCGAGAAGCAGTTTCCGCGGGCTCCTAGCCCCGGGCCAGGGAAGTTCCGGGAGCCGGAACTCGGCCACTCCGTGCTCGGTGTAAGCTCCTATAAATGTAAGCTCCAAGAAGCAGTCCCCGCGGGCTCAGTTCCGGGATCCGTAATTCGGCTGCTTAGTGCTTGTTGTATGCTCTGGTAGGCGCAGGGTCCAAGAAGCAGCCTCCGCGGGCTCAGCAGCCCTGGGCCAGGGCGGTTCCGGGAGCCGGAACTCGGCCGCCCCGCGCTGGGTATTCACTCCGATAAGATCAGGTTCTAAGAAGCACCCAGGCGCTGAGCCCTAGCAATCTGTCTGCAAGCCGCAGGCGAATTGCAGCCTGAAATTACCTGTTCTATGGCTGAATGAGCTGCGGTCAGTCGAAAACAGCGGTGGTGACGTCAGTTTACCAACATGGTGGCTGCTGGCCTCCTCTGTGGTCTGACCGGTGTGGAGAACCGAGATGGACCGCTTCCTTCCCCCGTCTCGAACCCAGAATTCAGCCCTGAGTACAGTGCTTGCGCGGCTGGCAGAAACTGCAGCGCTGTAACCCTGCGTCTCTATCCCAGCGCACGCTGCAGATTCTAGCCTCGGGCCGATTTGCTGAATAAGCAGTGCGACAAACCTCTCGCGTTTGAGTCCCCGTAGCTGATCCTCGTGCGATGGAAATCCTTCCTCCAGGTTCCGGAGCACCCCACTATTGCTGGAAATTCCTAACAAGATATCCTTTAGCCGTCCTGACTTGTCATACTCCCACACAGTGAAGCAGCACACGGGGGCAATGCACTCCCCTCGCCGCCATCTTTCCCCTCCCCTTTGAAGTTCTGGTTTTCTATTGCACAGTCTAGGCACTGTAGTTAATAATAACATATTGTATATTGCAAAATATATAGAACGGAGGGTTTTGACTACTCCCAACACAAAGAAATGATAAATGTTTGAAATGATGGATATGCTTATCACCCTGATTTGATCATTGCACAAGGCATATGTGCATCAAAACAGCATGTTGTTCCCATAAATGTGTGTGATTGTATCAATTAAAAATAAAATAAAATTTAAAATTCCAAAAGAGTTTAGAATGTATATATCCTGTGATATATATATATATATATATATATATATATATATATATATAGTATATATTATCATATAATTATATATTATTATATAAGAATTATTATATAATTCTTATATAATAAAAAATTATATAATAATATTTTATAATATTATATTAATATATATTATTATATGTCATGATATAAGATATATTTATTAATGGTAGGCATTTTGTGATTTTTGTTTTGGCAATTAGAATAATATGACTACAAATTCCTGAGTATAATTCAAAACATCTGTTAAAACTGAAGAAAGAATGAAAATTACAGAAAGACCAAATTCCATCTTGAAAAAAAATGGTCTGATGATTTCTTACCAGATTAAAGAAAGGATAAGGTAGCCATTAAATGTATAAACTCTTAGTTATAACATCACTAGTTTGTGACCATGAGCAGATGTACTTCACCTGCCTATACCTCAGGAAAATAGGTATAAAATATGAATAATAACTATAATTATTATAATACTTTTATGATAGTGATTTTGTGAGGATTACATGATTTTTATGTAAACACTTAGAACAGTACCTGACATACAGTGCGTGCCATTATTTCTGTTAGTTGTTGAGAGAGTTATTTTGTTTTTAGCTAATTTTATTAAAAGATGATTTTTACCTCTGTGGGTACTGATAGAAAATGTCCTTCATTTTGTTTTGTGATTTTGGTCTGAATTATATAGTATGGTCTGAATAGAGATTTTTGTAAATTTAAGTAATAAATTTAGTTGAACTATAATATGTCTTCAAACTCTAGGTTATGTTTATACTTTAAATACTTGAAACATACATATATCAAAATGTCATGTATACCCCAGGAGTAATTAACCTGTTATTAAAGACAATTACAATAATCAATAAAAATGCCAAGTCTGAAAATGGGTTCATAAACTACCTACAATTACTAGGCACTTTAGCAATTATGTTAAGACAGAGGTTGGATTGTTTAATGCAAATTAATAAATTGTGAAAAGCCAGACATGTTCATTGAGCATGAAAAGCGAACTATTAAACAATTAGAACAATTGGAAACTTGTAAATATTTAGGTCACCTGCAAAGAATCTTAAATCCTATATCTAAAAGGGAAAAAAGACAGTTTAAAAGCAAAACAAAACACACTTATTTATTTGAAATACAATGTATTATAAACACTTTATATTCAAAAGCAGTCTGATGTAGACTTGGAAATGATCACACATAATTCTACGGTTCTAACAATTTCTTAATTCTACTCCTTCGCCTTTATTCACTTCCCAAACTACAAATAAAAGGATCATTTATCCTTTTGGAATAAGTAGACAGACATAATTAACATTTGGATTCAAAGTTATGATAGTTCTTAGTAGCTAATATGACATTGGCAATTCATTTAATGTCTCTGTGATTTGATTAACACACTTTTCAAGCAATGTTAATATCCATTTTTAGGAGTTTTGTATGTATTAATTAAGATTACATATATAAAAAACTTGGCCAGGCACAGTATTGATACTCAACAGAAGATATTACTTTGGTGCAAGAGCAGAAAAGGCATATGATGGCATTCACATTCATAGTTTATTCATGGGAAGACTACATAAATAACAAACCAAGGTGTGAAGAATATTTGGAATGGTCAATGCCCTGGTTTGTAATAACTTCTAAGAGACAGTACTTCAGAGACAATACTTAAGGCTGCTTTGATCTTCCACATTACCTAATTTATACTAAATATTAATACTTGAAAGGGTGAATTAAATAGCAGATATAATTTGTATGTATGAACATATTGAGGGAAAGTGAGATTATACTTTGTGAGAAAAATGTTGATTTGGCATATCTAAATTAGATGCATCATTTGTAAATATGACAACTATAGTGGGGTCGTATTGATGAGTAAATGATGTTGGATAAAAATGGAGCAAAGGAAGGCAGCATAAAGGTTAATTTCCTGAATGATTGGCAGTATGAAAGTTACTGTACCTCATGTCTTATATCAATCACCATTTTCTAATCATTTTCTCAAAAAATAGAGTTTTAATTTGTCTCTGACTTTTTAGTCCTACTCTCAATGTTTTATTTTAAGCTCACATCTCTCACGGGTTTTGGCACCTCTTAGCTGTTCCTCTTATCTTTAACTTTCCATTTTCAACACTATAAACATAAAGGTAATTGTTTTTACCCCTGTGATGCAACTTTATCATGTCACTTACATTTTGAAAACTTTTAATTGGCATGACATAAAAGTGTATAATTAAGCTCAACTAACAGCATTGTGAGATTACATTAAGTTTTGCTCATGTCTACAAAAGAGACAGTGAGTTCATGATGTAGGATGGCATTAGCAGGGATGAAGATGATTAGGTGGATTTGAGAAATATTTAGAAGATGTAATGCTCAGAAATTGGTGACTCAACCATTAGCAAATGTGAAGAAAGCATAAAAGTTTGGAAATTTGATTCTCATTAATGGATTCTGGAATTAGAATATTAATGAAAGCTTGAAAGCCAAGTTATGGACTCAACCTAGTTGAGTGAATGAAGAAAATGTGTTATCAGTAAAAAAAAAAAAAATGGAATTTCACTCAGCCATAAACAAGGATTAAAATTATGGAATTTGCAGGAAAATGGTTGGATCTGGACAGCATTAGATTAAGGAAAATAAGGTAGACTAAGAAGACTAGTTTCATACATTTTCTCTCATATGTGGAAATTAGATAAAGAAAACGAGGATATGAAAGTAGAAGGGGCATCACTGGGGCAGATAAAATGGATACATGAGAAAGAAAAGGGGATATAATAGGGAGTGAAAGTGATCAAATTATGTTATATGCAAGTACAAATATGCCACATTGGAACTCATCAGTTTGTATAATTAATATGCACTAATGGAAAAGGAAAGAAAATTATTGACAAAAAAGCTTTATATAATTAAAATAACCAGGGTTGACATTTTGCTGGTTATGAGATATGAAAGTATGTGAATGAAAGGGATTTGATATGATTTGAGTGTTTATGTCACTCCCGATATGTATGTTGAAATCCTAACACCTAGAGTGATGGTATTAGGAGATTAGGCCTTTGGGAATTCATTAGTTCAAGAGAGACTGGTGTCCTTATAAAAGAAGACAAGAGAGTTCCTTGTCTACTTCCACCAAGTGAAAACACAATTCATATAATCTTTACATATTTATCAGTTGATAGACACTTAATGTTATTATTTCTATACTTTGACTATTGTGAATACATCTGTAATGAACATGGAAGAGCAAATGTTTCTTAACATACTGATTTCATTTCTTTGAATCTATATACAGAAGTGGAATTTCTAGGAAGATCATATGGCAACTTTAGTTTTAACTTTTTGAGGAACCTCCATACTATTTTCCATAATGGCTATAATAATTTTCATACCCACCAATAGTGTGTAAGGGTTCTTTTCTCTCCCCACCCTCTTCACAATGTGTTTTTACACTCCTTTGGTAATAGCTTTTTTTAGTGGGGTGAGGCAATATCTCATTGAGATTTTGATTTCCATTTTCCTGAGGATTAGTGATGTTGAATATTTTTCAAATGTATCTCTTGTCCATTAACATATCTTCTTTTGAGAATGTCTATTTAAATCTCTTAACTTTTTAATTGGTTCTTTAATCAGTTTTGAGTTAATTGTAACTGGTGAGAGATGCAGGTATAGTCTCATTATTCTACATGTGAATGCCCAATTTTCCCAGCATGACTTATTATAAGTACCATCATTTCTGCAGCACATGATCTTAACACCTTTGAAGAAAATCCATTCTTTGCAGATGTTTGGGTTTACTTCTAAGTCAGACTATAGGACTCTTTGGGCATTTTGTATATGTAATATCATGTCATCAAAATGTGACAATTTGATTTTCTTTTTTTACCAATTTGAATGCCCTTTTTACTTTATATTACCCTTTTGCTGGGTTTCATAATATTGCATTGAATAAAAAAGGTGATAGTGGACATCCTTGTTTTGTTCAAAATATTAGAATTTTTTGTTTTTTTCTCCATTCACAATGATGTTAGCTATTGGAATATGGTGTATCATCCCTAAAGGAAAGAGGGACAACAAGACATCTTGTCCCTGAATGCCTCCTTTCTATTCCACAAAACCTAACTAAATTAAGGGATAATGAGATAAAGAGTGAGCCAGAAAATTCAGATACATATTATCTTAAAAAAATAGCTCTCTATTATGCACAGTGGGAACTGGGGCAAGTTAGTGTTATCTGTAGAAAGCTGCTTTCTTGCATGTACATCATGATAGTTGCTCCTTGAGATGTTGGTCATAGAGAAAACCAAGAAAGCTAATGCTGAGGCGTCACTGCTTCTACAGCCTGACATATAAAACAAAACCCCTTGATGAGTAGGGACTGGTGCAGAACTGAGGGCACACTGGAAAGGATACATGTCACTCCCCCAGTGGGTTGCCCCCTACACAAAACACTGAAAGGGATAGGAGGTACTGCTTGGCAAAGCAGCATGAAGGACAGAGATGCTATCTGTCAGCCCATCACCACTGAATTCTTCTTGGAGAAGTCTTACAAGACTTTTCTTAGAGAACTCTTCTTGTAGGATTTACCTAATAAACCATAAGTCTTTTATAGTATTTTTAGGCACTTTCTTTGGCCTGTCTGCAACGTGCCCCACTATGTTAACACAGCTGAACTATGAATGAAACAATTGGTGAGCCAGGCATAAAGCCAAAAAAACTGCATGAGTGTGGTGACTATGGCAGTTGGGAAGGGAAATATTTCAGGACCGAACTCTTGGGTAGCATTCCACCTGTATGTATGGAGGGCTGGCAGCTATTATGGATGCTTGCAAGCCACAACTTGAGTATGGTAATGCCACCAAGACGCCCTAAGGATTAGGGAAATTAGTGTTGGTCTAAAGAAAAAAAGAATTATTCAAGAAAGCAGCAACTCTGGGATGATGCTTCCTCATGGCAGTGTGGGCAGCAAGGAAGGCAGAGCTGCAGGCCCAAACCTGTGTTAAGAAATTATTGGAGGAGTTAAAACTTGAATAGGAAGAATGTGTACTGCTGTGGGGACTAATAAGCAATTACTTGCTCATGTGAGGGGTGCTGATAAAAATTTGATACAACAGTCTGCTGCTTTGTTAAAATAAAAGGTAAATATTTATCATGACTAAAGTTGGTAGATTTGAATGTGTCCTGTGACAACACCAGGGCAATAAATGAGTTTCCTTAAAACCTTGGTCAGGGCAATGTGAAAGGACAAAGATATAGAAAGACATGTGGAAACAACTGCTACAGTTGTATCATGTGGCAATACACAGCCATACTCCCCAACCAGGCAATCAGGAAGACAGCCTATCTAAAGTTAGATGAGTAGAAGATGTGCCAGCTAAAGATATGGCTGCTTGGCTACATAGGAAGACATGCCACAAGAGAAAGAACTCTCTCTGGTGTATACTAAAGAAGTAAGGACTCCAACCCAGATACATAGACATTGTCTGTGTGTTCCTCATACTCTGCATATTCCATGAAAAATTTGTAGCCAATGCCTTATGTGATGTGTTTTAATTGCATAATTTATTCCATTTAATTTAAAAGTAATTATCATTAGGTAAGGTGTTATTATAGCCAATTTGTTAATTTCTTGTTTTATTATAGTTCCTTTCTTTCTTCCTCCACTTCTTCCTTCTTTTATGTGTTTTTTCTTTCTTCTTTTACTTACTTTCTTTCTTTTGCACAGCCTATTGTTAAGTGATTTACTCTAGTCATGTATTTTGATTCCTTGCTTATTATTTTTGCTTTGTCTATTATAGATTTTTCTTTGTGGTTACTATGAGGCTTACAAAAACATCTGATGACTATACCAAGGTATTTTGAAATGATAGCATGTAAAACGATCTTAAAGAAAAGAAACAAAAAATAGAGAAATTATAGAACATTTACCCTCTATTTAACTTATACTTTGAATTTTTGATGCCCATTTTATATCTTTTTAAAATGTCAATCTCTTATCTTTTTTTAAAGAGAGAGAGAGTGAGAGAGAGAGAGAGAGAGAGAGAGAGAGAGAATTTTTTTAATATTTATTTTTTTTTTTAGTTATTGGCGGACACAACATCTTTGTTTGTATGTGGTGCTGAGGATCGAACCGGGCCGCATGCATGCCAAGCGAGCGCACTACCACTTGAGCCACATCCCCAGCCCTCCTATCTTGTTAATATAATTATTATGGTTTAAATTGGTTTTTATTCTTCATACTAATTGGTGAGTTACATTCCATGTTTATAAAATTAAAGCATTCCAAATTTGTCTGTATAGTTACTCTTACTAATGAGTATATGCCCTCCTATGTTTGCTTATTACTCATTAATATCTCTTCTTTCTGTTTGAGGATATCACCTTAGCATTTATTATGGGACAATCCTGGTAGACATGTAGTCTCTTGACTTTATTTATGAATATCTTTACTATCCCTTTATTTATAAAGGATACATTTACCAGTAAAGTATTCTTGGTTGGAAAGTTTTTTTTTTCTTTCAGTACTGTGGAAAATCTCATGCCACTTTCTTGGCCTATACTTTTTCTGCTGAGACATCTGCTGTCAGGTGAATTGTGATATTCTTATATGTTATTTGTTTCTTTTCTCTTTCTGACTTGAGAATCTTCTTTCTATCTTTCACCTTTGTGTCCTTGATTATAAGATGCCGTCTGGTATATTTGTTGACCTAAATCTAACTGGTGATCTATGAACTTCTTGTACCTGGTTGTAAGTATTCTTTAGGTTTGAAAGTTTTATGTTATTATTTCTTTGAATAAGCTTTCTACCTCTTTGATGATCTCATTTCCCTTGGATCCCATTATTACTGATCCTTAATTCTTTCATAAATTTTCTGCAAGCTCTTCTCATTTCTTTTCATTCTTTTTCTTTTCCTCCTCTGTGTATTTCCTCTTTTATTTTTTAAACTTTTAGTGAATTATTGTTATATATAATTGTGGGGTTCATTTTGACAAATCATAAATGCATATAACATAGTTTTCTCCATTTCAATTCCAAGTACTACCCCCTTGCCTCTCATATTCCCTCCTCCAATCCCCCTCCTCTACTCTATGTTTTTTCCTTCTATTTATTTTAAAAATCAAACCATTAGAGTTATATATAAAATTGGAATGCAGTGTGCTATGTACGTTCATATATGCACCTAGTATAATTTGGCCAGTTTCATTCCCCAGTTCTTCCCCTTTTACTCCTGTGCTCCCAACTTGGTCCCCAATTCTCTTCTGATCTTCCTTCCATTTTCATGAGATATCTTTTTTATGCTTTTTTTTTCCCCTGTATATTCCACAGATGACAGAAAACATTCAAACCTTGACTTTCTGAATCTGGTTTATTTCACTTTACATGATGTTATGGAACCAATGTAGGTAGGTGCCCAGCAACACATGAATGGACAAAGATAATGTTTTGAGGAAAGCTATATACACAGCAGCCAAAAAAATAATGATATTATTACTGTGTATTTTCAAATATTCTTGTCTTTAAGCTCATTAATTCTTCTCATATATTTGGCATGTTCAGCTATTGATATGTTCTATAATGTTTTAAATTTTCTTAGTGTATTTTTCAGCATAAGAATCTTTGTTTTAATTTATTCTACCTCTTTATTCAGGTTTTCTCTCAGCGTATACCTGAATGTATGAACCTTTCTTTTCTGTTTAGTGCTAAGTCTCATTATAGGGCTCTCACTATAATAGGATCAGCAGTATAGTGAGCTCCAAGACAAAATACTATGCTCATTTTGAGTTCTGCACCTGAGCATGTGGTATCCTGCTCCACCCCCTACTGCCTAGGGTTTATGGAAGGTAATAGAGGAAGGCTCTTGGTCACCTGCCTAATGAAATTATAGTGGCTCAGTCTGGAAATTTGGCGTGAGGACAGTGGTTATGGGTCTGTGTCAAGTACTGAGTTTCACTGTGTGCAGCCTGGTCCTGAAGTTCAAATCTGAAGCCTAGAGTTAATTCTAATTCCATTTCTCTCTTGCAAGTGGGAGGAATCTCCATGCTGAGCTGCTTGGGACTGAGGGAGGAATGATACAGGCAACTGTTCATGCCTTCTTCAATACACCTTACCTTTTCATTATTCTAAAACACAGACACTATGGTCTCTCACCTGGCTTCCTTAGCTTTTGTGAAAGTAGCTTATTACTAAATAGCTGTTCTAATTAGTGTATCTGAGGCAAGACAATTGCTAGAGGATCTTATTGCCATCATGCTCCATTCTTTGTCTGTGTGTGTATGTGTGTGTTTGTTTTTGTGTGTGTGTTTGTGTGGATGTATGGGCATGATGATGATCTTAGTTGCTACTCTATAGGGTTACTGTGAAGTTAAATCTAAAGTGCTGCCCATTGTATTCATTACATAGCTATTATTTACTAAATATTACTTCTAATTACTATTAATACCAGAAATGTTTGAGGAAAGCTATATATTATAGTGTTGTGCTTCAACGCAGAGATTTTTGGGGAATCCTAAATATATTCAACACATTCTTTTGTCCAGGTGAAGTATATAAAACCACATTTGCATGCATTGCTCATATATACACATACACATTCATAGAAATGTTGGGCAACATAAATTTAACAAATGTTGATTTTGTTTGTTAAATTTATTAATTAGTGTTTATAATAACAATTATGGGTATAAAGTGAAATAATAAATATTTTAGTATTTCATTACTGATTAATTTGTTCATTTAATTATTAAATGCCTCCTATTTCATTGGATTTAAAAAATTCAATAAATTACTTTCATACATTTATTCAATCACAGTGTTTGAAAGATCAAAGGGTATGTTTACATTTTGTCAAAATTATTACATGCTTTTGAACAAATTATATAGCAGGGGACAAGATGAACATATTTCAAATTTGCTAAACAATTTAGAAATAAGTGTATTCTTATCACTTATTCATAATTATGGGATTTTACTAATCAGGTCATATGTATTTAAGAATATATATGAATGACAGTGATAATAAAGACTGAGAAATTGTTTCCTTTGTACTCATGAAATAGCAGTGATTACATTAAAAGTAGAGCTTATACACCTGAATTATGCTATGTCTCCAGAGAAAGGTTCACAGCACAGTCAGAACACTTGAACTGGATATGATTTATGTCAGACTAATTGGGTAGAACAATTAAATATATTTATTTTTTTAAATTCTCAGAGATAATTTATCTACTTCATGGTTTTTTGTGCCTTAGTGCTAAAATTGATGACAGGCAAAAATTATGTGTAAGTTATGGAATAACTAGAAAAGTATATTTTGGGGAAGTATTTTAGGTTCAAATAACAAAAAAAGAAAAGATAATGATAAATCTTTCCCAAATCACAGCATGTTACTTAAACAATCAAAGTAAAGCATTATGCAGTTTCAGCTAGACCATAAATCCAAGATGTGTCCTTAAACATATACCAACTATGTAGCTATAAAAATATTTTAGTCGTGGTAAACATATAATGGTGTATTGTGAATTGAAAACTTACAGACTAGCATTCCCATTTTTTTTCTAAAATGTAGACATGTAATACATTCAAGTAGATACAACAGTAGAAAATGATAAAATCTTGTCAATTTTATCTTTGGGTCATCAAACTATAGGCATTTACATTGTTTTATTTTTTCTCAATATTGTATTTTTTCATTTTTATATGAGGAAGTTAAAGTAACATTTTAAAGGTTTTTAAAGTAACAAATATATTGAAAAAATCCTGGTTTTAGGGTCTATTATAAGGATATGGGATCCTGTCCTCCGACATTATTTTTTGGCTTTATAATAGGCTTCTCTGTCAGTAGAATACTTTAATGCTGTAATAATAAAATTTATTTCCATAGGAATTTGTCAATAATTCTATAATATCTTGTGGGAAAGTTGACAAGGTTCTATATTGACATTACAAATTTAGGAATTTTACATTTCCATTCTCCATAGGATGAGAATAATGAGTTGCTTACAAGCCTTAAAGGCATTCATATATGTTTCAATTCCTTTCTCAAGTAGAATTGCAACACAGACTACACTGGACATAATTTGGATATGCAGAAAATAAAGGTGTTCCTATTTCCACATGTTAATTAACAATCAAACCTTCATTTAGAAATGTTATAAGAGTCTGAAAAGCAATTATAGATCATATAGATGCAGAGTTTTCCTGATGGAAACTATCAAAGCTTTAGTAATCAATAAATATCTAAATTATCTTGAATTGTTTGAAAACATAACTCATTAAATTAATGCTCACCAGTCCTATCCCACCAGAGGAAAGTAACAGAAAAGTAACTTTCTGTGCCAAATGAACTCCTTTGAGGTTTCTTTTAACAAATTGTGTTATATACAGTAATAATTTGAGGTATAGTTTTAATATCATGTTTCTTTCCTGAATTGTTGTTGATATACAAAATCATGTCATTGAAAGCAGGGCATTAAAGTTGGCAGCAGTACATGGAATAGGCAGAGTACAAACTTAAGGATGTTGATGACGAGACTTAGACTCCACTTTGCATTAGCAACTACCCCTTAGCCAAACAATGCAATCATCTTCCTAACAAAGAAAATAAGGTTTGCTGCATAGTTTGTTATGTGTCCACCAATACTCACTACACGTCTTTCTAATACTCTCAAGATAAGTCTAAAATAATCTGTTAAATATGTGTATACTAATACATTGGATTATAGTCTACAGAATAAGCTTTTTTGAATTCTTTATGAAAATTATGATGATCTCACTACCATAAATTTTCAATCATTTTTCTCATTCTTTATTACTCCTTAATGATTTCTGTGAGACCTCTGAAATTCATAGCTGCAATTATTTTCAATAAGCCAGAATGCAACTTATCATTTTAGGAGTTAAAGAAAAATATTTTTTCCAAAGCAGTGGAGTTCTGGGAAGACATTATGTAAAGAGATTAAATGGAAGTCAAAGTTTATTTATTGAGATAAAATAGCATAATTATAAAATGAATTAATTAACTCACTATGTCTTTTTTTTCTATCTTGGGAAAAAAATTAAGGTAAAAGTGAAACAAATTTTCCCTGCTGAGAAACAAGAAATAAACATGTATTTCATTAAAATAAAGAATAATTTAATAAGAAATAGAAGCTGTATTCACTTGTATATATATTTTATATACTATTGGATGTGGGGAAGTTATCTGCTTTGTGTATCTGATTATCAACTCATATAATGGAATTAATAATATATTGTCACAGATTTTTCTAATAGATGAATATGATAATTTATTAACGTCTCTGCAAAAAATATTTAGATTTAGTTTAAACCTGAATTAAAAAAAAATAACCTGAATGGGTTATTTCTTGATTTACATTTTCTGATTTTATTTATTTTTTACTTGCTTTTATTTTTAAAATACATAACAGTGGAATGCATCACAATTCTAATTACACATATAGAACATAATTTTTCATATCCCTGGTTGTATATAAAATATGCTCACACCAATTCATGTCTTCATAAATGTACTTTGGATAATGATGTCCATCACATCCCTGCATCATTTCTAATTTCCTGCCCCGTGCCTTCCCCTCCCACCCGTGTGCCCTATCTAGAGTTCATCTATTCCTCTCATGCTCCCTCTCCTTACTCCACTATGAGTCAGTCATCATATATCAGAGAAAATATTCGAAATTTGGTTTTTAGGGATTGGCTAACTTCACTTAGCATTATCTTCTCCAGTGCCATCCATTTACCTGCAAATGCCATAATTTTATTGTCTTTTAGTGATGAGTAATAATTCATTGTGTATATATTCCACATTATTTTAATCCATTCATCTACTGAAGGGCATCTAGATTCGTTCCATAGTTTAGCTATTGTGAATTGTGCTGCTATAAACATTGATGTGGCTGTGTCCCTATAGTGTGCTGGTTTTAATTCCATTGGATATAGACTGAGGAGAGGGATAGGTGGGGCTATAGCTTAGTTGGTAGAGTGCTTACCTTGCATGCACAAGGCCCTGGGTTTGTTTGATCCCCAGCACCCAAAAAAAAAAAAAAAAAAAAGAGCATTTACTGCTTTTAAATGTAATCAATTATGGTAGCTCCTCAATATCTAACATATTTTATTAGAATGTTTCTTAGAACATATCATATTTCTGGCTTGTAATAATTTTGAAGGATTACCTCTGGTTTTGTTTGTAATAAATATAGAATAAGAATCATTTTCTGAAATACTTGTTCTAACTCTTTTGCTGACATTTGTAATAAAAATTTGAAAAACATCATAAATCATTAAAACTATTACACTATAAAAATATTGCTTTAGAAAGCCTGGAAGTAGGCTTTAATTTCCTCTTAAATGCTGACAATATTCTTCCTACTACTCAAATCTGCTTCCTTTTCTGGATTATCTCAGACTAAAGATGTGTTATGCTTTAAAATGGTAAATATTTTAAGGAAGCAGAATAGAACATTTCAATGGTACACTCTAAGCAGTTCTTACTTTCTTTTATAAGGGTGTGTGCTGTCTGCTATCAGGGTCAGAGCCAGGTTAACATTTCCTTCTAAGAAACAAATGGACAAAGCAGACTCCCATGCCAGTTCAAACTCATAATAGAGATCCCATTTTGCCTTAACTGGGGTTACTTTGTATTTCTCACACAGGTATACACACACACACACACACACACACACACACACCTCTAATTAGGCTGTCATTTTGTTAATTGAAGATCCTTTCATAGTTTCTTTTTTCCCCCACAGCTTCTGAGACAGTGTTTGAACTATAGCAATAAAGATCCAGGAAGAGTTAGTGAATGGTGGCATGAATAACCTACTCATTAGGCAGGACAACTCTTTAGGTTCTGTCACTTATTCAAACTTGAGTCTGCTCATCTCTGCATCTGTGGGTGACACTGAGTCATCAGTCATGCTGTAATGAAAAAAAAAAACTTATCAGATACAGAGGGTTTAATTAGAAAGCAAAAAAAGATGTAAAATCTCAAATCATGTTATTTTTCAGTATTGATTATGATGTGACCAAGTAGAATTCTTCTGAGTAAAAGTTTATTCCATGGAAATAATATCATTCTACTTTAAACCACTTTCACTTTTGCAGCTATTAATATTCATTCTGCATCAATATCTCAAGAGTTGGCAACATTCCCAAAGTGAAAATACTTCAGGAATATTTTAGAAACACAAAATGAGGTCTGTGAACATCCAGGATTTATGACTGGCCCAAAGGGACAAGACCATGAATAATTCTTCAGGAAGTGTTCTTAGCCCACAAATTATGTGAGTCCTCTGTCTTATACGCTCTCATAGCAGCATATGAATTTTGGGGTAACATTTTAGTTTGATATAATTTCAAATTTCTAGGAAAGTAACAAGAGTAATACAAGAAAATCCTAAATATTCTCTAATTACTTACCTTCTATCCCATTATTTATACACAGTTATCTTTTTCCTCTCTCTCACCCTACCTCTCTCTGTTTCCCCATCTTATGAAAATAAGCAGCACACAAATACAATTATCATTTACCTCTAAATATTTAAGTTCCTTTTCCCTAAGTTACTTTTTATATAACTATCATAACAGTGATACAATATTATTGTCTAATTCATAATATAAGTTCAAAAAGCAAAAGGCAAGTTTGGTGAATATTTGAAGCATTTGAAATATTTGCACACTGTTAGTGGGAAGGTAAAATGGTGCACACACTATGAAAAACAGTATAAGTTCACATAAAATTTAAAATATAATTACTATATAATCCATCCACCCAACTTTGGGATATTTATGCAAAATAATTGAAATCAGAATAAGGTATCTGTGCCCCCATATTCACTGCAGCATTGTTCATAATCGCCCAGATATAAAAGTAACCTAAAAATCCATTGATGAATGAAAAAAACAAATAAGCTATGTACAATTAAATATTAGCCTCAAAAGAGAAGGAAATGCTCCTGTGTTACAGCATGGATGAACCTTGAGGATGTTATGCTAAGTGAAATCATCCAGTCTTTTAAGGACAAATACTGCATAATTCTAATTAAATCAGCTATCTAAAATATCCTTATAGAAACAGTATAATAATTGTTGTCAGGGCCTGAAGAGAGGGGAATTTGGGTATTTGGTGTTCAATGGGTTTAAAGTTTCAATTACTCAAGAAAAATATGTTCTATATATCTGCTGCACAGCACAGTATTTGTAGTTAACAATACTGTATCATGCACTTAAAATTTTAAAAGGGTAGATCTCAGTTTTTCTACCACGGTGGGGGGGGGGAGGAGAGAGAGAGAGAGAGAGAGAGAGAGAGAGAGAGAGAAAGATGCTTTCTGCTCATCCTGTCCAATGCAACAGATTGGAAAAAGATAATAAAAATTTTAAATATAGAAATGGAAGTGAAAACAATTTTAACATATAGATCATATATTGTCAATGTCCAAAACCACAGAACTAACTGAAATATTATAACAATCTAGTAAGAGATTTCAGGATAATATCTATATGCAATAAAAACTTTTTAAAAAGTAACAGCTATAACTGATTAAACCAAGTTTTCTAATGTGGTAGAAACAAGTCACATCTGAATATTAAGTACTTGATATGTGGCTAGTCAAAATTAAGATGTGTTAAGACATAGATACTAATTTTTTTAAAGATAGCATGAAAGAATACTATAAAATATCAATAATTTTGTAAGTTAAATAAATTATGTTCGATTAAATATGTTATAAAATTAGGAAAAAGAAGATCAAATATCTAGCATGATTCTGTGTCCTTAGAATAAACAATATGTCCTTGTTGCTAACTCTTGATATTGTCAGATTTTGCCAGATTCTTACTCAATGTCTCCTAGAGACCTTGGTTATTTGGGTCTGTAGTATGGGTGGCACCCACTAGAGGGCAGTCATATCATCTGAAGCAGAATTTTCTTTTTAATACAACATTCTTTGTATTCATATACACATATCGAATTAACCTGTGGAAATAATTGAGGAGGCCAAAACTTTGGAGTTAAATATAAAACAATAATTTTATAAATATAAAACATGTTAGGGATCTGTTCTTTCATTTTATTTAACTTAACTTCCTCAAAACAGATGACAAAAAAAAAAAAAAAAAAAAAAAAAAAAAAGTATTTTTCAGGACTGGCCAGAGATCTCAAAACTCATCTAATATTGTAATCCTTGTCAAAATCAAGCTGTGGGATAAAGCTAATATGCTCAGCCTTTTATCCCTGGTTTTTTTTTTTTTTTTTTTTTCTGAGGGCTTAATTAGTGTTTAAGTTCTTAAATATCACTGACAGAGCATCTGTGCTGCACTAGGCTAAATGATAATAAAACCTATCTTGCCATTGTGGAGTTGAATTATTTCACAAAGGCATCAATGTACACTTCTTAAGATATAAGTGTACTTTTCATGCCAGGCAAGTTGGAGTAAGTCCACTATAGCCTCTTTCTTCTACTGATTACCACTAAGATATATGGATTGAATATAGCAAATAAAATTACTGGAGCAGGGCATGGTGGAGCATGCTTGTAATTCCAGCAGCTCCGGAGGCTTAGGCAGGAGGATGGCAAGTTCAAAGCCAGCCTCAGCAATTTGGCAAGGCTCTAATTAACTCCACGAGACCCTGTCTCTGAATAAAATATCAAAAAGGCTAGCGATCTGGCTCAGTGGTTAAGTGCCCCTGGCTTCAATTCCTGGTAAAAAAAAAAAAAAAAAAAGAAAGAAAAAAAATACTTGCTTGAGAACTGTGAAAACTAAGGAATCACAGGTTGTCTAGGGAAGAAAGGAGGAAAGTCAAAATGTGAAGGATGAGTAATATGATGTGTTTTCAGTTGTTGTTTTCCTTCTTTTTTTTTTTTTTGAGGATGCTTCCAGAGGAATTTTTTAAAAATTTTTATTTATTTATTTTTTAGTCATACATGACAGTAGAATGCATTTTGACATATAATACATACATGGAATGTACATACATCAATCATATTGTCTATTCTATTGTGCTGCCCTTCCTATCCTCCCTACTCCTCCCCTCCTCTCCCATCCTTTCTCTCTATCCAATCTAATGTGACACACTTTTTCTTTTTCTCATTACAACATCATATATGTATTCTGTATAACAATGAAGTTCTCCTTCCATCTTCCGTGCAACTCCCTTTCTCCCTCTTTTTCCCTCCCACCTCTCTTCCCTATTTAGTGGTAGTCTTCTTCTCATGCTCTTCCTCCCTATCCCATTTTGAGTCACCCCCCTTATATCAGAGAAGACATTTGTTTTTTAGGGATTGGCTAACTTCACTTAGCATAATCTGCTCTAATGCCATCCATTTGCCTGCAAATGCCATGATTTTGTTATTTTTTTAGTGCTGAGTAATATTCCATTGTGTATAAATGCCACGTTTTTTTTAATCCATTCATCTATTGAAGGGCATCTAGGTTGGTTCCACATTCTAGCTATTGTGAATTGTGCTGCTATAAACATTGATGTGGCTGTGTCCCTGTAGTATATGCTCTTCTTAGGTCTTTTGGGTGTAGTCCGAGAAGGGGAATAGCTGGGTCAAATGGTGGTTCCATTCCCAGCTTTCCAAGGAATCTCCATACTGCTTTCCAAATTGGCTGCACCAATTTCAGTCCCACCAGCACTGTATGAGTGTACTTCATGAAAAAAGTGAATTTTGCTGTATATAATTTAGAAAATAAATTACTCCAATCTCAAACAAGCCCTAGATGGTATGATATTTTTTATGTAGAATGCAAATTAGGAAGACTTTTTTAATTTTTTGTAGTTGTACACAATCACTTTATCTTATTTATTTTATTTTTATGTGGTGCTGAGGATTGAACCCAGGACCTTGCACATGCAAGGCAAGGGCTCTACCACTGAGCCATACCCCCAGCCCAGGAATTAGGAAGTCTTATGTTCAAATTTAGCTTGCTAGTCACCATCTTTTTTTTGGTACTGGGTATTGAACCCAGGTATGTTCTACCACTGAGTTACATCCCCAGCCCTTTTTTATTTTTTATTTTGGGACAAGATCTCACTACATTGCTGAGGGCCTTGTGCTAAGATGCTGAACTGGCCTTAAACTTGAAATCCTCCTACCTCAGCTTTCCATGTTGCTGGAATTACAGGTACAGGCCACCATGCTCAGATCACCAGCTGTTTGATCTTGCATAAATTACCTAACCCTGATCCTCAGTTTCCAATTCTGTACTCCAATACATAATAGTATATATGTACTCAAAATATAACTCCCCCGACCTCTGTTTACTTACTTGGGAAAAGAATAGAAGTAGGGAAAGAGAGAAAGGTGCGGGGAGAGACAGGCTTCTTTCTGAATAGCAGATTGGGAGGTCAGGATTTTCTGCTAACATGACTTTCTCTGATCAGACTTGGCCAACCCTAGTTGCTTCCATCTCTGCCTATTACACAGTACTGACAGTAAGAATATGCATTCTCAAACGCTATTTATTCTGCTACAGATATGGTTAATTAATTAAAAACCAAATGGATCCCTCCTTCCAGTTATATTTCAAAGTGGCTTTTTAAGCTAAATTTGCAAAAGAAAATCCCTCTTTAAAATTTAATATTTAGATACTTATTTGAATATTTAAATTTAATATTAACATGTAGCTTGCATAAGTAGACTTTTCTCAGTGGTGAAAGGTTAAATGATGCTGCGCTAGAGCCAGAGATATAGCTCAGTTGGTAAAGTCCTTGCCTAACAGATCTAAGACCCTTGGTTGGATTCCCCAGCACCAAATAAATAAATAAATAAATAAATAATGTTACGCTAATATAAAAAAAGAAAGTTCTTGGACATCCTATTAATTGCAATATTCATCAATATGATATGATACATGATATAATATAATACAAATAAAGCATATTAGAATAAACAAAATATTTATATGGGAGCTTCTCCACACATATGAACAGTCGGAGTCAGTTTCATTGCTACTGTGGCAGTGCTCAAATAATCTGCCAAAGATTTATTCATATTCATTTTTTTCTATTTAATGTGATTTACTGACCATTGAGAAATTTAACCTTTCATGAATAGAAGTGAGGAAAACTTTGGGCAGGAGGAATGGCAGGGTTTTAACAGCAAGGTTATTGCTATATCAATGTAATTAATTGAAAAATACTTTAGAGTACTGGTATACTCATTTATTACAATATTTTTGAAAGTTCTATGCTGAAGAAAAATAAAAATAAATCATATAAATATTATAGATGTTTCAAGATATATAGAAACAGTTTTACATTATGATACAAGCAAACTTAGTCATAGTCTCTTCCTAAAGTGCACCCTAGGCCTCAATACAAAGATGTGTGAACTCATCTTTATACTGAGAATTTCCATCACAGAGGTTAAAGAAAGAGATACAGTATTGTTTTGACCCAAGATAAAGTCCATTAGCTTCTTCTGATTCCATGATTATATTAGAATGATATATTTTCTATGAAATGATATGTTCTCTGAGAATGTACTTGTGGGTGACAGGCCAGAGGAGAATGACAGCCCAATTTACATACTCTTTAGCTTTTTGTAATGCTGAATTTAAGCTCCCACTGTAAAACAGTGATCTTACTTTTTCCTCACTCTGCTTGGGGAAATAGTCTGTTGTTGGCACTTGATGTAATTTCATAATTCTGAAATTGTCTAACAAAAATTAAACAACGAACTGAAAGGAATCCCTTCTGGATTGCATATGAGAATGATGAGAATATTTTTCATGCACAGCTCTCTACACAAATAAACTGATCAGATATTGCAGAAATTCTTCAGCCACAGTAACAAATCAAAAGAGCTGACTCAGCTGACTGTGGTGTGGTCTTCGTGATGGCCAGCCTTCAATTATATAGTGAAATCATAGGCTTCTCAAGATAGAAGGAAATGTAGAGGCCATCCCTAATCCAGACTCCCTTCTAATTCCAAAATATCTTTGTTGGTACATTGGTATCTAGCCTTGCTTCACTCCTCTCGTGATAAAGGAATTCACTGACTTAATTTTTTAAGAGGCATCAGGCTTCCAATAATGATACTGGAATAACTGTCACCATAATTATTCTTACAAGAATAGAACTTAATCCCCAAATTCATCAAAAATGCAATTTATATCATTTATACTAATACACTTAACAAATAAAGGTTATATCGATTTGGGAAGAAAGAAAGCAATTGTTTTAAATTAATATTAAGTCATGATTAATGATGAAATAATCTGTATTGGATTTTCATGTATTATTTACATTTTACCTATATTTTGATAAGCAGATCATTCTGAAGATGCTATACTTCTATTTTGAAAACTTGCATTTTGTGTCTCCAGGATTATTTCATTGATTATTTATAATCAGTGTTTATTGAGTTCTGCTGTTTTTACTGGTATGAGAGATAGATAATACTGGTTGAATATTTTATCATTGATTAATGAAGAACCATATGTAAAGGATAATTTAAGTCCAAATATGACTCCACTTAAAGTCTATATTCAGTTTTACAAATCTGATCATGATCATATGTTCTGACAAATATAACGTAAACCAGGGACATGTGATATGACCTGGCATATAATATGGCATAAGCAAAAGTATTCTTATATTTGAAATGGCTGCAGGTAAATGGATGAAGTTGGAGAACATAATGCTAAGTGAAGAAAGCCAATCACATAAAACCAAATGCGGAATGTTTTCTTTGATATGAGGATGCTGACTCATAATGCCATGTGGTGGGGGGAGCATGGGAGGAATGGAGGAACTTTAGATTGGGAAAGGGGAGGGTGGGGAAGTGAGGGGACAAGACATCATGTATAAAGACATGTATAAAGTACAAGTATGAAGACACGAATGGTGGGGAAATACTTTGCATACAATCAGTGACTTGAAAAATTGTACTCTATATGTGCAATATGAAATGAATTGCATTCTGCCATCATTTATAACAAATTAGAATAAATAAGTAATTTAATAAAAACTTAATGATAAGAGATAATAACTATTTGAAATGGCATGTGTGATACTTTTGTGTCTAGTATTTTCTGCCAATTACAAACTGAGATGAATCCTTTGAAACATAAATGACTAGGTAAGATCAGAGAACATATAGATATATTGAAAGCTCCAAGGTACAAATGCTGCTTACAGCTAATTAAGTTTTTTACTGATAATATGTCTATTAAAATGGCACAATTTACTGGGCATGATGGCGCACACCTGTAATCCCAACAGATTGGGAGGCTGAGACAGGGGGGAATCACAAGTTCAAAGCCAGCCTCAGCAGTGGTAAGGCTCTAATGAGACCCCGTGTCTAAATAAAATACAAAATTGGGCTGTGGATGAGTGCCCCTGAGTTCAATACCCAGTACCAAATGGTGGGGGGGAGGCACAATTTAAAGAGGCAACCAATAATTTAAGTGGTAACTTAGCACTTGCATGCTAAGGGTCTCTGTACTAGTTTGAACTGATTAGTTTATATGGAATTGGGAAGAAAGCAATTGTTTTAAATTAATATTTATTTGGCTTAAAATCACAAATACATTAGAGTTAAGGAGGTAAAACAATTAACACAGAATCTTCAAATTGTTCTTTCTCTTTGTCTCATTCTACTTCTTCCTTTGTCCTCTTTTTATCTCTCTTTCACACATACATGCCTATACATTCCCCTCTTCTTCTATCATCCCATATTCTTCTCTGACTCTGAGTATTCTACACTTTTATCTTATAAGGCCCCTGTGATGACAAGGGGCCCACCTGGATAATCCAGGATAGTCTCTATCTCAAGGACCCTTACAACATCTTTAAAGTCCCTTTTATTATGTAACTAAACATATTCAAAGTTCTGAGGATTAAGATGTGTATATCTTTGTGAGGCCATTTTTCTATCTGCTATAATCTCCATGTGCCTGAATGACCTAGATGACCTAAATGTTTTAGTTGTTTGTTTTAAAAATACTTTATTCCACCAAAGTAAAGAAGTTATAAAATGTTTTATATATTTAGTTTAGGTAAAAATTTTTAGATAAAATGTTATCATAATTATTGTTAGGTATGATCATGTTCTTAAGTCTTGATAATAATAGTTCTACTAGTAAAGCTTAAATTAGAAATTCCAATAATATGTTAGAAGGTCATTCTGTCATTGATTTGCCTATGAGAAATACATTTTCACAAGCTTATTTAAACAGTTGTCAGAATTCTGCTCCACACATCACTCATTTTCTATGCTCTTTGCCCCAAGTTAGTACAACATTGACAAATATTTGAAGAGTAATCATTTGCTTCAGTACATATTGATTTAAAATATAAAGATAGTGCTTTCTATTAGGTAGTATATTCTTTGAATAATAAACATTTTCCCTGTCAGTGTTCCTTTCTAACTATGCAAATGATATACTTTTGATGTTTAACTGGTCTTGTATGCTTTATTTGCACACCATATGGTTTTCATAGATAACTGTAGTCTAATTGGTTTGAATCAGGCAACTGACACAAATATGCAAATATAGTCAGAGTACAAAATATCTCCACCATAGTTCTCTTCTGCACTATTGATTGAAATATGAATGCTTAAAAATAGTTCTGTACAGCTAGTCTATTTGAATAGTTTGTAATTACATCCATTCTCAATTGTCTACATTCAGGAGTATGACGCTAACAAGGAAAAATGACTGACCAAGTGCATTTATTTAATACAGAACCAAATCTAGAAGAACATTAAGCTTGTCATTATTTGTATTTGGTTAGGAAAAAATCAGCATGTTTCTCAATAAAACTGCTGTTAAGGATATAGTGTTGTATGACAAAATTCTATGCCTAATGTTAGATTACATTCTTGGTAACGTTATTTTTTTAAAGGAACCATTATTATAGAAACAATCTTTCTTTTCTTTTATGCTGCTTCTTACTATTTGATTTTAACAGAAAACCAAGTGGAGTCTCTTTAATTAAGATCTCTAGCTGGTTTCATCCCTGTGTTATTTGCCATCATCCATTTTTTTCTTCTGACCTTCCACAATCTGTTCACATTAAATATGAGGTGGACCATGTCATCAGTGAGCATATTTTCATTTGAAGGACTGCCAGGATAGCTTTCTGCTGTTCCTTTCCATTAGCTCAAAAATATTGATGGGACTATACTATTCTCTGTTTCAGCATTTTGTTTCTATATAGTTAACAAAGATATTCATGAAAGATGAGTCACCCCTGATCATTCCTTACCTTTATGTCTCAGCTTTTCTCGCTGTGAACCATGCATTTCATACTTATTAATATTTTGTTTGATACTAATCTCAAAGTCTACTTTCCCCAAGAGTATAGATTTTTATGGAATTCAACAAAACTGAAAGTTTGAAAGGATGTACATTTTCTGATTCATGTGTCTCCCCATAATATGTAGCACAAAGCTATACATACACTGGAATTCAACAAATGTTGATAACCATCAGCCCATGTATAATCACAATATGTGGTGAAATAATTCCTTTTGGGGCCAATTTTTCACAGCATATACATAGTCTCTGAGTATGACTTCTATGGTTTTATGGGGGAGATGCTTCACTTAGCTTGCTTGAGTTACCATCAACAAACTACCTTCTATAGTCAGTCAATTGACACTTTCATTATAGTTCTTAATTATTAGATTGTCTCCATAATTCCAAAATTACTTATTGGAATATACAAAGTATTTCTGAGCTGATAATCCCCTTCAGGTTGATGAAAATATAAAGGTTTTGAAAGAAACATATATCCAAGGAGATTCTCAGCAAATTTGTGCTTCATTTAAAATGGATACAATAATGAAGTATAAAGATAAGCAGAATCTGGAAAAAATTCAACCAATTAGATTATTTTGTGCTAATTACCTTCTGCTTTTTAATGATCTGGAGTAATACCAGTAACATGACTTTCATATTATTACTTGTTTAGAATGATTATATATCAGCTGTCAGACAATCTAGAGAGCAGAAAGTATGGCCACTTTAAGTTCTGGGTGCTTTTTCTCTTTGAGGAAAGTAAACTGTTCTTCCCTTAAGAAGTGATTCATCAGCCAGCATTTTTGTTAACACTAAGTCACTTCTTAATTTCTGTTTTCTATCAATTTTTCACTAAGGCTGGTGATTCTTTCAATGACAAGTGTTCAATGTTCACAACAAAATAACCAGGATATTGGAAAAGGCTTCTAAAGAATGAGAGTTCATTTTACCATTACACTTGGAAAATTGCTACTATAATGATTTGACTTTTGTTGTAATATATTTATTCTTTTAATCAATGTGAATATCATCCCCATCCACTCCCCAACAGCTATATACACATGGAACCCTGTGCATGCACATTTCAGTATATGTCTGAGATACTTGCTGTGTTTGAACTGGTAAAGAATTAGACAACTTAAAGATGAATTAATACTATTTGACATAGAAACCAGATGGAGAAATGGGCAAAGGTTGTGTGTAGTGACCCCACAATATAGGGGATAATTTCATTTTTTGCCAAGATGCACTTTGAATTCTCACTAGGAAATCATATTCACTTTTGTATCCTCATGTGCCATCTGAGCCTTGTCCATCTGTGACCCACCTTCAGGCCAAAAATCACTTGTGTTTTTTGTCTTAATAAAAAAAAACTCAGATCATATAGATTCTTGCTTCCTTTATACATGATTTTATACTAAGTCTGCCCCTTGGTAATAGATTCCTATGTACCACCTTAGGTTAGGAAAGAATAAAGAATCCAGTTATTTTTGACCAAAAGTAAACCATTGTCATGATGACAGATGATGTTTAGAATTAAATGTCTTGCAGTGACCCAGGAGATACGTCACACATGATCTCTACTTGCTCACAAACATGGCACATAAAAGCATCCATATGGACCATGGCTAATTGGCATAAATTCTAAACTGTTGTGTTTAGCCTACTGAAAATTAAAATAATAGATGGTGAAAATTATTTTGAAATTTACAGATTTCATTATAAATGGAGAATACTAGTAGTAATTTACCAATGAAATTTAAGTGTTTATAAGCCATAGGGTTATATCTAACATCTGGTAAATCCTCAGTGATTAAAGAAAGCATCTATACAAATAACCAGATTGTCGTTGTTGTTGTGTCATATACAGATTCATCAGAATGCACTGTCAAATCTTAGGCAGGAAGTCATCTCACCCATGTGTCACCCTAGTGAGTACTATATTATGTGCATTGCTTGTGAAGGTATGTTATCAAAAAGGACAACTTACCTACATAAAGAATGTTCCTTAATTGGTAGAGTACAAATAGCTGTGCTCCCTGACTAGAATCATAACTATTAAATATTGTTAGGGTTCTACAAATTGAAATTGCTAGATCATTTCATTGTTTTAAAAGTCGATTGCATCTCAAGTGTTAATCACATTTCAAGTGTAGTGTGGCCACTATATAAGACTGTGTCTAAATACTGCCAAGATCTTTCAGTTTAGTAATTAGCAAACAAATAAAAATCAAGCAGAGCAAATAACCTAGTTTGATGTCATAGTTGCTGAAAAAAATGATTTATCTCTCTTTTACTTCTTTATTTTATTTATTTATATGTGGTACTTAGAATCAAACCCAGTACCTCACACAAACCAACAATACCTCCTTTTTTCATCTCTTACATTCTGGGCCACCCTCTGTCTGCCTTAATCACCCCAGGGCCAGGTACTGGTAATAAAGACTCTTTATCTTTTGACTGACCCTGCCGCTATGCCATGCACTATTACTTGTGCCCTCTATTTCTAGGAAACCATGAGACAGCTTCTCCCTTCATAACAGTCATCATGCCCAGTCAAAACAAACTCCAGGTACATTTTAAAGCATAAATAGCATAAGCAGAAGGCACAAGGCATGACATTGCATGGTGTATTCACTGAATGCCTGCAGTTTGGATTTGTGCAGGTAGGGTAAGCAGTAAGTGATGAATTTGGTTCAGAACCAATTGAGAAAGAACTTAAATGACTAAATAGGGCACAACGACTTAGAGATTTTACCAATATACAGTTTGCCAGCTGGTACACTGAAGAGAATGAGAACAAATGGTTTCTTAGCATGTTTTAGAGACTTTAAAAGTTTGATAAAATATTATCATACATGTTAAGTACTTGTTGAATGGGCATGTTATCTTTTAGAACCTATTATCTCCCTATATTATCTTTTCCAATGATGTCAGAATGTCCTAAAACAAGAAATTTGATTCTTTGGTTTCCCAAAGCAAACTTGTGAGAGCTACTATTTATGTATAGATTTGTGTACTTGACCATAAACTTCTATACATGTTTCCTATACTGAAACTACACCAGCTGAATTAATTTTTTGTTGCTGTGACAAATGCCTGACAAAATTAGAGGAGGAATGATTTAATTTGGCTCATGGTCCCAGAGGTTTTATTCCATGGTTGCTTTGCTCCAGGGCAAAAACATCATGGTGGAATGGATTGGCAGAGAAAATCTGTTTGCTTTGTAGCATCCATGAAGCCGAGAGAAAAAGGAAAGGGCTGGTGATAAGAAATACCCTTCCAGGGCATACCCCAAGTGACCACTACTCACCAATCAACCAGTCTTTTAATATTTACCATTTCAAGAACAGAGAACATTGAAAACATGGAGTATAACTTGAATGTCTTTAAAGTGAAGGAAATTTCCTTTGTTTTCATGGTAAGTCTTGTTCAAATTTAGGCATATAGATAAATAGGTTCAAGATTGTAAGCTATTCAAGAACAACTTATAAAGCCAACTTATATACATGTCAAAAAAGGTAAAAACTAAAAATCCTAGTTGACTCTGGAGCTTGATTATGCAATAATTCCAAATGCAGAGAACTTTTTAGAGTGGAAACACTTCCTTTTAATTCACATAGCAAAAACGTCACAGAGAAAATTAACTTGAAATCAAAGTGAAGATTTCCCAAAGGAAAATTATCAGACACTGGGTGAGTTTAATCTTTCTTTCTGTGGTTCCAGAGTTCACCAGCAATTTGTAGATCTATGAGGTATTCATTCAGGTTTTTAAAACAGCTCAAAAGTATTTGCTTTGTCTCATTATTTTCATCTACCTATTTCCAAAGAGGATCAGAGAGGAAATATTCAATTTAAAAAACACACAGAGAGAACAAATGACTTAGGATAAACATCAGATGAAAGTTTAGAGATTACAGAGAGAAGGGAGAAAGATAATTGCCTGGAATAAATGAGATAAATGATCTGGGGATATAATTATTACCACAGTTGAAAATTTAATCTTACTTCCTGACAGGAAAAGCAGCGACCTCAACATCTTCAACATCAAAAGGTAGAGACAAACAAAACAAAAAGATCACATCACAGTTTACTATAGAGTTCCCATTTTCTATATATATATATATATATATATATATATATATATATATATATATTATAATATGTAATATTCATATTATGAATGTGTGTATTCTCCCAGTCAAGCAAGCATTTTTAATAGGGCAGCTTTTTATTTTTTATAAGTATATCATGTATAGATTTGTCAATAATTCTTACTGTGAAATATACAGATGAAATATTTGAAAAGTCATTTCTTTTATCTACCCTTAATAAAAGAATGTCCAGAAGAGCAAAGAGGTATCCTTCAGATACTGCTAGAACTCCCCACTCAGTCTGGCCTGGGCAGTGGATCATCCTCCTGTATTAAGGTTGACACTGCCTTCCTATTGAGTTCAAGGATTTGCTGTTGCCACCTCTGCCCCTTCTCTGAGAAGATTATCCTAAAAGCAGATAATCATTATACTTAGCACAAAGGAATGGAAAATTTAGAAATCCTTTAAAAAGTCATTTTTTTCTCAGATTTATGCCATGTTGCATGTAGATTATAAAATCATCAGATAAAAGTGTTAGTCCTTTGAATCATTTTACTTGAATATTTCAAGAGGGGAAATTTTTTAAAGAAAGTTCACAGATAATTCAAAATATATTGATATTTTTAAGGTAGAGTTTTTCAAGGACTAAAACATGCACATGAATGAATACAACTGAAATAAAAGATGTAAAAGGAATCTCTTACTTTAGACCATTCCTCCCAGAAGCATTTGAAGTTAGAGATTCCTTTCCTGTGTCATAGGATGTCCATAAATAGTGTTTTCTACATGATTGATAGAATACCAAACATTTAGTCTCTGAGAAGAAGTCAATCAAAGGGCTGGGGTTGTGGTTCAGTGGCAGAACACTTACCTAGCATGTGTGAGGTACTGGGTTTGATTCTCAGCACCACATAAAAATAAACAAAATAAAGGTCCAAAAAGTTAAAAAAAATACCAACTTTGTTGAAGCTACAGTTATTAAAAAGAAGAAGAAGAAGAAGAAGAAGAAGAAGAAGAAGAAGAAGAAGAAGAAGAAGAAGAAGAAGAAGTAGTAGTCAATCAAAGCTAAATTCTTTGAATGTGAGATCCAGAAATGTATAGAAATCCACTAAGCTTTGTTAAAGAAACTGAACGAACACCAGAGCAGCTGAAACTTAGTAAATATGGGGGAGAGTGGTATAAAATAATATGAGAAAAGTAGAAAACAACAGCATATCAGAAACCCATACAGTATTGAAGAGACATAGCATTTATTTTAAATGTAATTGGAAATGTTTGTAACCTTTAATAAGGGGGGCTGATGTGATATAATTATAGTGATGGAAATGTGCTGTGGTAGTTGATGTGAGTACTTTTTAGGAGATTAAGGTAATCCACACAACAGATAATTGTCAGAAAAACAATATTGTTGACTATACTTAACATAAAATTTATCACTAAGTATACAATATATATTTTTTAATGTCATTTATCTTTTTATATAATTGCTTATATAAATGTATGATTATAGTGTATGTGCATCGCTATTTACTATCATTTTCATATAACAGATATCATCCATATTGTCAAAAATAGTCCATGAGTATTAATTTATAGCTAAAAATATTCTGAATTTTTTCTTAACCACTTTTCAGTCATTGAAAACTTTGGCGGTTCTCTCATATTTTAGTATTACAATGCTATAATGAGAATATTTATATAGAGAAAGCCTTTTTCCATATTTGGGAATTCTTCCTTAGCTGCACAGAAACAAAATTGATAGTTTTGTCAATTCAGATCTTGTATGAAGTATAGGCTAAAGAGTTAGTAATGAAAAGATTTATTGGGGAAAATACTTGTGAAGGATGCATGGTAGAAGGCACAGGATAAGCAGGAGACATTCAGATCACAATGTAAGTCAGACTCATGTGAAAGGAGAGAGGGAGAGAAGGAGAATTATTATGAGATTCTAAAACTGTCCTGCAGTTCAGAGAAAGCCTTTACCAGTTCAAAAAAGACTTTGAGATTTCCATACAAGTTTTTTACATTGGGCAGAAATAGACAATCCCTGATGTTCTACCATGGTTGGTCAGCTGCCAAAGAAAAGCATAGTCTTGCATCAAATGTTGGAGCAAACCATGAAGATGCTGCAGCCAGAGCTTCTTGTCTATTAATTGTGTTCCTCCAGCTGAACTACAAGTTCTTTCTCAACTTTCCACAAGTGTCCAGTAGATAGGGGCAATTTAAACAACAATGTACTATCAAATTATTTTTAAAAGTGTAAAAATTCACACTATATTCCCCATGATCTATCACCAGCATTGAACCCCCATAGGAGTAATAATTAGTATTTTGAAAGATAAAATGGATATCCAGTTGCTACTTTCATTTGTAATTTTGACTACCAATGATGTGATTTTTCCCATCAGTTAACCAGTTATAGTTATTTTCTTATGATTCATATCCTAAAAATGCTAAATATTATTATAAATCAATTTTAATTACTTTACATTTATGGTTTAATTAAATACTTTTAATAAATATAACTGTTTTGTTTGTTATTTTCTTTACTTGTTAACTATTTTAATTAGTTAAATCCATATATTATTTATTTTAGTGATTTTTATCTCTCACTTTAAGATTTGGTTAAATACTCCATGAACAGGAAAAATATTTGTGTCTATTTTTTAAATTATCATTTTATATCAGAATACCATTCAAGAAATTACACTGATATGACAATCTCAGTTTAATATATCCAAAATTGACGATTGATGTTTCCCATATCACTTATCAAACATACTTTCCTTCCTCCACAGATTTTTAAAGAAATATTTTTAATTGTAGAT
Organism: Marmota flaviventris; assembly: GCF_047511675.1. Classification (NCBI taxonomy): domain Eukaryota; kingdom Metazoa; phylum Chordata; class Mammalia; order Rodentia; family Sciuridae; genus Marmota; species Marmota flaviventris. The sequence continues at coordinate 126,268,054 of NC_092518.1, forward strand.
GGACACAATAGCTTTATTTTATTTATTTATTTTTATGTGATGCTGAGGATTGAACCCAGGGCCTCACAAGTGCTGGGCAAGTGCTCCATCCCTGAGCTACAACACTAGCCCACTCCACATATTTTTTATGCTAGCATAACACATAAAAATGATTACACTACAAAATTTTGAATCTCATGAGCAGTGTATCAGATCACCCATTGCAAACATCCTGAAAAAACAATGGTTTCTCTCATCTTTGCACCTATGTAGTATGATTTAGGATAATTATATTTCATTGTTATTTAATTTGCATGGTAGTAACTGTTAGCACATTTTCATTCATTTGTTCATGAAAGAAATATTTATTAATTAAGTAACTCAGCAAAAAGAAAACTGACAAAAACCCCTTGTCCTTGTGTAGAATACTTGTATTAACCAGTTTTATCTCTTCTTTTGTGAATTAACTATATATATATATATATATATATATATATATATATATATATATATATATATAATTTTACTTTTTACAAAGTCTTTCTCTTAATTTTTTTTGAGACTGCTTTATATTCTAGAAACATTTCCTTTATTTTTCTCTCAGTTATTTTGCACCAGAGATTAAAATCAGGGGCACTTAACCACTTAACCACTGACCACATCCCCAGCTTATTTTGTATTTTATTTAGAGACAGGTTCTCCATGAGTTGCTTAGGGCCGTGCTAAATTGCTGAGGCTGACTTTGAATTCCTGATCCTCCTTCCTCAGCCTCCCAAACCCCTGGGATTATAGGCATGCACCACCAAACTTGGCCTCCTTTTTCTCTTTTCATGTGTTTATATTTTCTTCCAGCTTTTGATATAGAGTAGTTTTAAATTATAGGTAGGCATTTATGTTTAACTTTGTCATACTTTATACAATTGTCTAACTTAAATAACAGCATAATGTATCATCATATAATGAATTGACACAAATGATACATATGATAGAGAATGTAACCCGATAATAAATTGAACACAGGGAATATTTCCTTCAACTTGAAAACTAGAATTTAACAAAGGTCTTGCATCTGTCTGTGTATTCCATCCTTTAGTTATCCAAAGTTTTCCATGTCTGGACTACACTACCTTCCATTTTGTTTATCATTCATGTATTCTTTTTAAAAGATAAACATATCTTTTTATTACTTATAGATTCTGTATATTTTTTTTCAAATTTGCCTAAGATCAAAAAATTAATTCGTAATGACTATTGTACTTTGACAGTCATTTATAGACAAATTCAGAGTTATGAAAATTTTATTGATCTAATGTACATGTTCCTACTTGTAGTCCAACAAGACAACTACTCTCTTCTTTCAGCTTTTTTGCCTTTTATGGTATTTGTTGGTGATTTTCCTATATAAAATAGCCTGCAAGCACAATATTCAAGTACTGCAGAATATTTCTACGTACAGGGCGACTATGCTGCATTTTATAGTGAAAATGTGTTGGATAAGCTTTGTTAATGCATGAGTTATAGTGCTGTTGCCCATGAGCTCAATGTTAATAAATCAATTGTATAGTATATATATAGAAAGACCACCCCAGAAATGGTTAAAGTAACATTTTTCACATGTGATGAAGCTTGAAAACTGACTAAATTTGTAGATTCATAAGATGATGCCTCAAAAAGAAAGTATCCAGCATGGGAAGTTATGGTCACATTTTCTGGGTCAGGAAAATGTTGCAACCTTTCTGGATAGTGTTTTATTATAAAGAAATACTGCGTATAATTGATTATCAGGAAGAATACATATTAGCTAAATTTCTTTAAATATATGAAACAAGGCTATGTATTGATTGGTTGATGGCAATGCTGACAGGAGGCTTGTTGGAAATTAACTGTGCAATTCTCCTAGAAGCAATCATTGGGTATTTGTCAATTTAGTGTGTAGTGGTTTTATAGAATATAACTACCTCAAATAAAGAGAAATAACTGTATTTTCCCTTCTTTGAATTTTCTGTTCACAGATGTTGCTCATTTTTTTTTTTTTTGGTTTTTGGCAATTTGCTTGAAAAGTGATGCTCATATACCTTAGGTATTTGCCTGCATAATACAAAAATATATATCCTTTTTCTACCAGTCCCTTACTTGCCTTTAGGGTGTTTTATTTTGTTTTAGATGTGGTATGGTTGGTATGTGTGTGCATATGTGTGTTAATTAGTTATTTATTTATTGGTGGTGAGAGTAGAGTCCAGGACATTGCACATATTACACATGGGCTCTACCACTGAGCTATATCCCCAGTCTATGATGTTTTGTCATATAAAAATTTAAATTAATATAGGAGAATTTATCAGTATTACCATATATTCTTGTTTTCTTAAACCTTAAGAAATCATTCTATACCCGAAAGTTATTTAATAGTTTTCTATATTATTGTCCAATGATTTTAAATCCTTATTTTTATTATATAAATCTTGAATCCATATCTAATTAGTTATTGAATACTAATTAGAAGATCTAATTTTTACAGATATTCAACACCCTGTATTGAGTAGCCTATATGTTCTCTGCCAACTTGTAATGACGTTCCCAACCTTTTTTAAATTTTATTTAGAAACAGGGTCTCACTGAGTTTCTAAGCATCTTGTTTTTCCTGAGGCTGTCTTTGAACTGACAATCCTCCTCCCTCAGCCTTCTGAGCTGCTAGGATTATAGGAGTGTGCCACTGAACCCTGCTATGATGTTATTTTTGCATATCAAGTTTCCATAGATTGATATATTTTTCTGGGTTACCAATTATACTTCAATTGACGATTTTTATATGAAAATAACAACTTTTAATTATATGTTTTAAAATCTGGTAGAATGTTTCCCCTATTTTGATGTTTTCTGATTATCATCGCCATCATGGATGTATGTTCCTTCTCTCTCTTCCAGTCTTTTTCCTAATCTCTGAAAAAAATGATATAAATTTGAAATTCCCTCACCTTTGCCTTTTCAATAGATTTCATTATCAAAACTGTATACACCTGTTATGGTGTTATTTGTTTATTTCTTTTGTCTTGTTTAGTTGGTGCCACTTTTGTTTGTATGGAATACTATTTCCTTTTATCCTTCCAAATTTCCAACCACCTCTATTGCTTACTTTAGCACTTAGAATGCCAGTCAAATCAGTGCTTTGTGATTCTGTTCTATTTCTGCCCCTGGGAAGTATTTGTCATGCTTTTGAGCCTGAATAAGCCCATCTTATTTCTTAATATTTTTATCTGTCATTCTTATGTAATTGGAACATATGTGTGAATGTATAAGCTCATCAAGTCATATTGACCAGAAATTTAATATACCTCTTTTATTTTATTTTCATTGAATGCCATTCTTCTATAATAATTGTCTAAAAATCAAGAAACCATAAGGAACCATGATGGTTCTCTTCTGTTACAATATTATTTATTCCACATTTAGGAACCTTTTTGGATTGGGCAGAAAGTATAAATATATTTAATATGTTGATAAAACTTTAGGCACATATGGAGAATCATATACTTAAGGAAAGAAAGGGCATGATATGTAGTCTCTTATGACCCTATTAATTAGATGAGGAAGAATTAGATATTTGCAATTCTGTTATGATTTCCCCACATGTCTGTTAAGTTACATGCTAAGAGAGAAAACTGTTTCTTCCCAAGAAGGGTTTCTTCACAAGAAATGAATGAATGCAACTAGCAACAGGTCCATACGAGGAAAATAAAAGTCATCAAAATACAATAACCAAAATTCATAACCAACACTGAGGTGAGAATTTCACCTACAGGAAACTACTCTATGTAAATAGATATGAAGAAAAATAAAGTTTACCAAAATATATTCAATCACAGTATCGGGCATAAAATGTTAGGAACCATCCAAATGACCCAAAAGAGAGGAGGTAAAATAAATCATTATGAATCTATCAGTATCATATGTTTTTAGTCCTATGAATAGTTTTCATACTAAGGAAGCCTATTAGGGTATTGTATATTAAGAGCAATTACAATGATAATGATAACAATGATAATAATAACAACCATAACTGACATTTCCTAAATAATAACTATGTGTGAGTACTATGCCAAGTACCTTACATATATTCATTTAAATTTCGCAACAACTTTTAGAGGTAGAGAAAATTATTTCACCCATTTTACAAATTAGGAATCTGAAGTTTGTGAAAGTTTCACAATTTTATTAGGATCACACAACCAAAAATTAGTAGGGACATCATTCATACATACACATATGTAATCTATATGTGTGTGTGTGTGTGTGTGTGTGTGTGCATGTGTGTGTGTGAGAGAAAGAGATATGTTGGATAGAGAGATAATAAATGAAATATATCAAAAAATTAAAAGGCCATTATAGTTATGGATTGTTTTATTCTTGTAGGTATAAATATATACATGTATATGTATGCAGGAATATGACTGAAAATATCTATGTATATTTTTTACATTACCTGTATTGGCCTTGGAAATATTTTATAATGAGAAACAAAAGTATTACAGATTTTTTGTGACTGTCACCTATCTTTACTTTCAACTTGCTGGAGTGGTTCAAATTAAAGAAAGGAGTTTCTATTGAAAAGAATTTTTTTTTTCTTTCAGTGAGAGGGAGATCAGTAAAAACAGTCAGGAGTGAATTTGTTACAGATATTATTATACCAAGTATATTTTATAAATTGTGTATTTTCAAATTGTGAATTTTAATTGAGCATTCTACATTCTAGATGCCATCTATGAGAATACAGCATAAATGCTACACAAAACCAAATTCTGAGAGAGATAAGACAGTAAGTGACAGTATAAATGCAAAAATGCATTTGATAGATTAGAATTTGAATGAGATATATTATGCTATGAAATGAAGTGGAAGCTAGTAAAAACAGCCCAATAAAGCATAAGAGTACGAAAAGTTTTCTGACAGGACTTTGGACATACACAGTATTATTAGTGAGTAGACTGGGATTAACAGTATGTTCCTGATACATTCATACAATTTCAAGGAATCATGGATGCTTACTCACCCATTGTACCCCACATATCATATGAATACGCTATATGAGTGTCACTGCCATGACAAAAGAAAACAACAGGATGAAAAAATTTTGTTTTTCTCTTTATTGTGTAACATTCTGCAATTACTAAAGTCTGTTTTGCTGTTAGAAACATTTCTAGCACACTCTAGAGGAGTGGGTCTTCAAATATTTAAATAAAATTACCATGCTGCAGGGAAAAAAGTTACATGCTCAGAATTCTGCATTTCTTTAGGGGATATTTCTTTGTTGATAATCTTCAGTTTATGAGATTGTCCTGACAAAATGATGATTTCTTAATTCTTCATCTGGTGTCCTACAAAACTTGCTGAGTTCCTAGGGTATATATTTCAAATGCTTTATTACAAATCACATCTCCTATGATTTGTTTCATATTTCTATGAGATTTATCAACCAAATGAGCTATTCTAAATTATACATTTCCTATGAAGGCTCCAACAATACTTACCTCCACCCAGATTGATATCCACAAATTTGTTTGACCACCATGCCAGCACTCATTGAAGCTGAAAAGAGAAGAATCAAATTTAAGTATGTATTAGCTCTACATTAACTTTTGGGCAGTGATTTTCATTTGGGATGAGTGTGGGTCTGAAGATCTCATTGAAAATCTAATAAAAGCAATTGATCCTTTCCCTCAATCATTTATGCCATGATTCACCATGAATTTTATTCTAAATTTCATGAAACCCATACATTAACTCCTTAAAAGTATATAGATTTGGGGTCTAAACCTTCTGCTAAAGAGTAATTCAAGACCCTAGAGGAATCAGCTTTGCTATCATTGAATACAGTATTATAAAGTAGACCATGGAGTATAAATGATCTTAGAATATCATTATCCTGACATAAAAGACTACAATAGTTTCTGAAGGATAGGAGCAACATTCCTCTATAAGGCTATTGGATGTATCCTCCAAGTTAGTAAAGTTAATAACCTGTACACTCAGAAAAATGAGAAATTATACCCCATCTAATTCAAATGTATGATATGTCAAGATCATTGTACTGTCATGTGCAACTAATTAAAACAAATAAAAAAATCATTATGCAAAAAAAGTTATCTTTTTTTCTAAAATGGTTTTGTCCCAGCTTCACTGGACTTATAGTTGTGTAGTTAAATCCCTAAATAATACACATTAACCTAGGGTATCCTTTGTTGATATGCCCATGCCTACAGAGAAATAATAAGAGCACATTTCTGGCCACTATCTGCTTTTGTTTTCATTATAGTCAAAATAAACCCTATCAATAGGAAGAAGAAACTATGATTGCAGCAAACTGAACTTTGAAATCTATCAGAATATTTTTTCTTGTATTATATCTGGAGATATGGTTGTTCCATAGCTAATTCCTGAACTGAGACATGGGTCTCTGCCAACGTATGTTGGCTAAAACAAACTGAAATATGCCCCAGTGCTAATGAATTATGGATTCTGAGTTTTCTTTTTGTTCTTTTTTTAAAAAATTATTATTTATTATTTAGTCTAATTTGTTATACATGATGGCAGAATGCAATTCATTTCATATTATACATATAGAGCACCTGAGTTTTCATTAAGTGATGTAATTTTGGAGCAGAATTTCTAATGAAATAAAGGTAGGTTCTGGAGTCAGGCACAGCTGGTTCTGAATTCTAGCTCAGATATTTCCTGTGACATTTTTCATATTACTCTTCACCTATGAGCTTATTTTCTAATCTGCAAAAAGGGTATAGGCTCACATTCAGTATTAACTCCCTAATCTGAGCTCTCAGTAAATAGTGGCTATATCTGATTATCACCCTGGTGTCCATGTTTGTGTGTGTCAGTGTGATACATCCAATGCAATTATTCAAACCATTGCAAAATTGTACTATTTCTAGATACCAGGATAAGAAGCCCATACTTTATTCCATACACAGTGGGGAGTCATTGAATATTTTTCTCTCCTAATATTTATATGAATGAAAACAAAGCAAAATAAACAAATAGAAAATAACAAGAAACGAATTCTTCAATACCACAGGTATAGATTGATTTAATACCTCGTGCAAGTCTCAAAACTTAGTCATTTTCAAGGAAATAACAGATCACAATGGCTTTCATTCTGTTGCATCTAGCACTTCCATTATTAGAGGGCATGTTGTGGACAATTATCTTACACCTAATGTTCTAAAAATTGCCAGGATCAATCATGAAATTTTAAACTGCACTTTCTAAAAAAAGTGAGAAACTAAAAAATGTAGGCTTGATATAAGGCATATTTACTTTTACCTTAATACATATACTCACTGAGACCTTTTTAAATAACCTGACAGAAAAAACTGAGGCTGAGTTATGGAAGAACTGTCCTCAACTACATAGAAAGATACATTCAGGAAGTACAACACGAGCATGGAGCATGAATTTTCTTTCTAACATGTAGAAATGTGAATGAAATCTTGGTGGGGGACAGAACTTACTCATTCAACAAATGTGCTAAATCTAACATGTAGAAGGCATTATACTGAATGAATAGGTCACACAAACCTCCATCCCCCATGGAGCACTTATTCATTTAATTTAAATATAATTCTGTAACTGTGAAGCAAGAGATGTGCAAGGGTAGGATAGATTAGATAAGGATTAACTAATATACTTAAGGAATTAAATACAAATTATAAAAATCCAAAATAAGTTTGTAAATTCTTTTAAAGTTTGCTCTATCCAGGAGAATATTTTGAAAGACTCTAGGAGACTTTATTTACAAATTAATTTACAGTTTATTCACATATTTTAGAAAATCATGATGTTAACTAACACAAGATCTCAGTAAATATATTTCCTAACTTTATTTTCTATTTTCATTACATAATTTCTTTCTACACAAATAGAAAATTATGTTCTGATTTCAGTTTGCAATTCATTGGTTCAGAGACATTAACTTTGCCAGAGTATAATCTGCATAGACCTAACCACTAGGGGTCGCCTTGAGCCAGAGTAGCAGCGAAAGCATCTCACCTACATCTTTGGCTGTACAATCAGCATGGATGCCAAATAGTGTTTAAGATTTTAGTTGGGCTTAGAAGAGTGGAAAGATTTGGGGTATGCAGCTTGGATATGAGAAGACCTTCAGATATTCTAAGCTTAGAAAAATAAGAGGGACATGTAGGAAATTAATGGAGAATAACTATAAAATCAGCTGAGCTAGCACATTTAGTATGTGAATGGTGTATGTAGGACGTAAGACTGGAGGGATGGTTTGGGGTGAATTTTGGTCTTAACTACCTCGATAAAGAGTTTTAATTTTGTTCAGTTAACAGTTGATGTGTTTGTTTTAACCTTTAAAGTAGTGAATATGAATAGAGGAAGCAGTCGTTAAGAAGCTTTCAAATATCCCAATAAGACATAAGGAAATAATAATCAGTGATAGCCTATCATTACAATAAAGAACACAGAGAGGGGAGGAGTACTGGGAGAAAACTGAGATAACGTTTATGAATGCTCTGGACATATTTCTTTGATGGGTCTGTGAATCATCCAGAAAAAAACATACAATAGGCAGTTGGAAATGAGAAATTGAAGCCTAATAGAAACTGAGAGCTACCCCCCAAAAATCTAGGAAAATAAGCTTAGACACAATAGATAATATGCCAGGATAACACAGAATAAAAACAGAGAGAATTTAGGATGTGAATTAGGAGAACTGTTATCTTTTGGGTACAGGATGTTGATGAAGAAATAGAGGAGACAGAAAAACAAAGTGGCCAGAGTGGTTCTGATTTTGCTGAAAACAATCAATGTGAAAATAAGCTGGCAAAGGCAATTTCCATGTACTTTGTAGAGCAAGAAATTGACAATGAAGAATAAAAATCAATGGAAAGGAATCTTGGCTCCTATGGTTCTAAAAGACATAAAGTTTAGCTAACTAGATTTAGTAGTCATGGTGTTATGTTTATAGCTGGAAAGTCCTCCAAAGGTTTATGTACTGAAAATCTTGGTCCCCAATGCAGCATAGTCCAAAGGTGAGGTTTTGGGAAAATTATTGGATTATGAAGGCTCTGATATTATAGATAGATTATCCATTACATGGACTAATAATTTGAATGGATTATTAAAAATTGGGATTTAGTTGGAGGAAATAGGTCACTGAGGGTACATCTTGAAAAGATCTATCTTGTCCATGCATCTCTCTCTCTCCCACCTCTCTCTCTCTCTCTCTCTCTCTCTCTGTCTATATATATATATATATATATATATATATATATATATATATATACATAATTTATTAAGATATATATATATAGATAGATATAGATATAGATATAGATAGATATATATCTGCTTCAGTACATATTGTGCATGCTCTGGACATATTTCTTTGATGAGTCTGTGATTAATAACTGCTGGTTATATATATACTGCCTGCCATGAGTAAGAAACCAACTATGACTGAAACCTCTAAAACTATGAGCCAAAAATAAACCCTTCCTCTTCCAAGTTGTTTGTGTCAGGCATTTTGGTCACAGCAACAAAAATACTGAGTTACACGCATGGGAAGGGCAGTAAAGCAAAGACATTTAAGAGATGGAATAACAATTTTGTCAAAAGGACACTTAGGTGACCTGACACTACTGACTTTCCTGTATAAATATATCTTTCTCTTAAAGTTATATATAGGTACTAATAATACATATCTCAAGGGCTTTTGTGACTATTGTGATAATGCATAAGTATTTAATGTAGTAGTTATCTCAAATAATATTTATTAACCACTTACTGTATACTAGTTATTATGACATTTGGTACAAATGAAATGGTCCCTCTGCCCCTCTATAGCATGTGAATAAAATATGTGCAAGATTGTCTTAGAAGATGGTATCAGGAAAAATAATGTTGGCTTTCCTTAGAAATTAATGAGCTTCCTGTTTTGAATAATGAGGGTTATGCAAATTTTGTTTTTTGTTCACAGGTCTGTCTTCCTTTGCTTTGGTTTCCTGAAATATTAGGACTAATTTTGAAACTAAAATCAACAAATAATTTAATCCTTGTGATTTTCGTATTGCCCTTTTCTTCTTTAATTCCATGTTTCTGGTTTTGTACTTTTATCTTATGTTTTTAATGGTCATTTATTATGAACTTGTTTTGACCTAGTGCAGTAATACTAACTAGACATATAACCTCAAAACACCTTTTAAGGCAAGAATTATTAGGCCTATTTTACACATGAGTAAGGTAAATTTCAGAGAGGGGAAGTTACTTCCAAAGTCACATAATTAATAAGTGTAAGAGATTTGAAACTACATCTCTCAAATCCAGAAACTTTGCTGTTTCTCCTGTGTTTATTATGAGTCATAAGAACGGATAAAGGAATAAAAAAAGAAGAAACTGACAAGATTTAAAAAAAGCTGTGCCTTTGAAAAACTGCTGGAATTTTAAGTGGCAGAACACATAAAATAAGTGAACTCTGTAATATGATTGCCAAAATACTTGGCATATGAGACTCACCTCCTTCTTTGTGGTCTGACTATATTCAGTTCTAGGCATTCCATTTCAGGAGAGGCATACTCAAGCCAGACTGTGTTCAAAAGAGGTTAACCTTATAGTAATGAAACCTTAAAGCATGCCATGTCACTTGAGAACTTTGCATGAATAAATACCTGCAGGTATTTCTACTATTTTTATATTTGCAAACTGTTGAGAGACTCGACTTTCTTTGTATGGTATACAGAAACAGAACTGGGACCTGTGGCATAAGTTCCAGTGCAGAAGATTTGATTTGACGTAAATATGGAGTTTTAGTTTTCAATACTAGTTCTAGTATTGAAGGATTTTTGCTAATAGAATGAGGTACTTTGAGAGATAATGAACTTCTGAGCACTTGAGGTTTTAAGGAGGAGGTTGGATAGCCACTTGACAGGGATGTTACACAGAGATTTCAAGTAGTAAGTATGGAATTAAACAGGTTGTCTAAGGCCACATCAACCATGAGTTTGTGATGGTATGAATTGAAGATAATTATATTGTGCTAGCTATGTCTTCTCTGTCAGATGTTTAAGTTTCATAAATGTACATCAAGATAAAAAAATTATAGAATTCACATATCTTAGTTGCTTCAATTAAAAACCTTTATTTCTCCTCATACTAGAGCTCTATTATGAATTGACAAGAAAGCTCTGCTCAACTAATCACTCAGTGCAATGACAACTTATGTTAACTATCTAAAAGTTAAACCAAACTTGATAGTTTAAGGACGCAGTCTTCTATAAGACTTTCCTTACTCCAGACACCAGACACAAACTTGAGGGTTCCCAGGCCACTCACACTTATGATTTACTAGCTAAAATGTTGTGGGATTCCCATGATACTTTGAAGTTTATTAATTCTCTAGAACAGCTCACAGAACTTAAGAAAGCACTGTATCTACAATTACAGTTTTATTATAGTAAAATGAATATAAATTAGAACAAGCCAAAAGAAGACATGTATCATTTGAGGTATGGGAATACCCCAAACACAAAGGAGCCATCACTCTTCCAGCAGAGTATTTTTAAGCAGGGCAGCTCACCTGAGCTTTAGTGTTGAGAGATTATACTGGGATTTTATTATACAGTCATGATTGATTAAATCATTGGCTACAAATTGAATTCAATCCTCCCCCAGGAAGTTGGGCCTTGTCACATAGCTCAGTGCTCTAACCGTATAATCATAGGATTGGTCTTTCTTATGGTCAGCCCCTGTCTGGAGTCACTCCTTAGTACAAACTATCTGGGGGCCCAACATGAGTCACATAATGAACATTTTAACTATTTAGTGTAGTCATGAGTAGCAAAGACATTCTTGTTGTTCAAGAAATTACAAGGTTTAAGAAGCTCACAGGAACAAGAAATAAATTCCAGCCAACATCTTCATTTTATAATGCCAGAATAATAAAGCCACCACTATCTTGAAGTTTGTTTATTGCACTAAGAGAGACAGAGGTTTGTATGGTCTCACACTGGTAATTAAATGTCCTGGCATAGAAGGGGCATGTTATCCCTAAGGAGTCCAAACTAGCCACATGACTCTACCAAACCATAAAAGGGGTTCCCATTGATACTGGAAAGGAAGAATAAAAATATTTGACAAATATTCCTAATTGGACATGTAAATCCTTCAATTGCACATTCATTTTCTTTAGTAGAATATGATAATTTTTACCAATAATTTTATTTACAAATTAATTTTCTTATATAAATATTATATTTAAACCCAATTAAAATATAATTATAATAAATGACCTTATTTGGAAGCTCATGATTATTTTCATAGGCTTATAGATGTTTTAATGATATAAAATGTTTTGCATATATAACATTTGTGTGCATATTTTACTTCCATTAACCAGGTTAAAATTAAATTGTATGTTGAGAATAGAAATGATATGGAGCAGAGAATTTGTCATTTAAATTTTTTTGTTTGCTTCTGTGTGAAGTTATTTCAACAAAAAGAGTTTTAAAGGCTAAAATATAACCACTCTGTTACATTAAATTAAAAAGTAAGGCTTGAGAAACAAATATTTCTCTTTTATTTGTCAAGTCATCTAGACTACTATCTAGCTTTATTTTGCTTCATAAATACTAAGGGGAATGAGGCAGTCTTGAATTATTATTCATACTGTCATGCAAACACAGAGATAAGTAGTTATTAATATGATTTCAGAAGGTAATAGATTTTCTCTTTTGAAAAATAGAACTTATAAATAGATTAAATGAATTAGGAGACTCAAAAGCAGTATTCAAGGCCATTCATCTGACATTCAGTGCTCAGTATATATAACTATTTCTGGATGATGTCAAGGATATCACATCTGTGGGGAAGAATGAAAAGAATTGAGAAGGGAAAAGATGATCATCTTAGAGAACAGATGCCCTTTTGTTTAGAGACTTAGGATGGTTGAACCTCCTCCCTTCCCCATGCCCCAGGACTATGTGAATAATTGATGGGTATATTACTTCACATCAATCATTACCTAATAATATGGCATTTCTAGGGTCTTCCTGAAATTACATCATACTTCCCCCCCATCACCTCCTCTGCTAGGAATTCAAGGAAGGAAATGCCTAACTAGTCAGACAGCATGGGAATTTACAGTTAATTGTGAAAAGAAAACTCTTACAGTCTAGAAACTTTGTTGAAAAAATCAGTTAAAAAGAAAGAAAATACTCTTAAAGGCAGCTGGATTATTCCAAGTCAAGAGCTATTTTATTAGAATTTTTTTTAAATAACATAATGGTAACAACAAAAATTCCAATGGGACTCTTCCCACTCAACATTACATAATAATATCAAAAAGAAGTTGATGATTTCTATTTAATGCGGGTGTAATATGTGTGAAATATATATATATAATCTCTAAGCATCCTAATAACATTTGAAATAAATGTCAAAATCCTTAATTTTCTGATGAGAAAATGGAGGCTCTGAATAGTTATTTGATCAAAATTGTAGTTGATGGATATAACATTAGACCATATTCACCAGATTCACACCTAAGACGGTTATGATTTAGATGTGAGGTGTTTCCCAAAAGTTCATTGTGAGTCAACACATGAGGGTTTACAGGTTAAAGCATTGGGTTATGAGAGCCTTAACCCAATTCATGAATTATCCCCTGATAGGGATTAACTGCAAGATCACTATAAACAGGTGGAGTATGGCTGGAGGAGGGTCATTGGGAATGTGCCTTTGTGCTATATATTTTGTCCATGGTGAGGAGAATCTCTCTCTTTCTACTTCCTAGATCCACAACCTAAGCTGCACCCAGAGCAATGGAGTCAGCCATCTATGGACTGAGACTTCTGAAATGGTGAGCTCCAAATAATCTTTTCCCCCTTTAAAACTGTTCTTGACAGGTCTTAAGTTTACAGTGACAAAAAAAATCTGACTAAAATGAGGACCATAATTCTTTCCTTCTATCCAGAAGTTTATTGGAGCTTAACTGGATTGGTGGATAAGTATCAACTGTTAAATTTCAGGAATTTTGCAGAGCAATTATTAAATATAACCCATGATTAAAATTAAATTATGTAATCCTACATAAAAGTTGATTTTATGTCAAAATAATTAATAAATATTAAATAGTCATCATTTTCTAATTTTACTACATTGTATGATTATGTGTTCTTAAAGTTATTACACCTAAGTATGCTATATCTATAGCCATTATTTTGTGAATATCATAAATAATTGAGGAAGTAGTCTAATATTTGAATATGCTCATCCATTGTAGCAAAAGTTCACTTATTTATTTTTTAAAATATTTTTTAGGTGTTGATGGACTTTATTTTTATGTGGTGCTGAGGATTGAACCCAGTGCCTCATACAAGCTAGGTGAGCACTCTACCACTGAGCCACAACCCCAGCTCTTTCTGTATTTCTTTGAGAAAATGAGTACAGTTTCAATAATCACTTTCCATGTTTAACTTTCTTCTCACTCTTAACATAGATAAAAATAATGGCCAACATTTATGTTAAAACCACATTAACTCATCAACTGTGATGAGAATACAGGAATGTGATAAAAAACAACAAAAAGATTCTGTAAGTATAACAAATCTGTTGTTGACAACATAGAGTACTGAAGCCACGTGTTGTGGTGCATGTATGTAATCTCAGTGGCTTGAGAGACTGAGGCAGGAGTATCACAAGTTCAAAGCCAGCTTCAGCAACTTAGCAAGGCCCCAAGCAACTTAGTGAGATCCCATCTCTAAAAAAAATATAAGAAAATGACTGGAGATGTGGCTCAGTGTTTAAGCAGCCCTGGGTTCAATCCTTGGAACTAAAAATAAATTATACATTCTATTACTGTTGGAACCTTTTACCTCCTTTGGGACCGTGGCCATTATTGGGTGTTGGCTGAGGTGGCCTCATGGGTTCTTCCAGAGCATTTCCGTATTCGTGACCTGGCTGGATTGGCCTGCTTGGGCTAAAAGCCTGTGCAGGGGCTTTTAACCTTAGCCCTGCCTAATGGTTTAACCGAAATCTGCCTAGGACCCTAGTGATAGTGATGTAACTGCCCCCTATTGGTTCTCGCTACTGTCTCTTCTTACCCACTCCTTATATTCACTATATAACCTTTTCCCTGACACAATAAAGTTGAGATCTGCTGTGCCTTCAAGGCTGACACAACTCCCGGCTCAGTGTGGTTTCTTCCCAATCTTGGGGTGGGGACTGGGCCGTGACACTTACCCTCTCCCTCAGCCCCTCAGAGACAACAGGCTGGTCCTGCCAGTATCCCACGTACCCTTGTTGCAGGGAGCAACATATTACTATTTGTAAATTGTATGTATGTAGTAAATCCTTAATATTATAATTTTTATTAAAATATATGCATTTGTACATACAAACTGTTTTGAATGCCAGTTAAACATTTGCCAGAACATCACAGCTTTCAACAGTGTAATACTTTCAAAATTCAATGAAACTGCTTTTGCCAGAGTAACTGATAAGCCTCCTACTTGTTAAATTCAATTCCTTTATATTTGATTTCTTTGTAGCATTTGGCACTTCAACAACTCTTTTTTTTCTGAGTGAATTCTTTTAGCTTCCAGGACCCACTCCTTCTTTGCTGAATCACAGTTTAATCTAAGTCCCTTATTTTAATCTTCTATTTTCTGCATCTAAATATTGTATTCCAAGGAGTTTTATAATTAGATGTCTATTGTCACAATATTCTCTCTTAGGACAATGTCAGATACAAGGAGGGCAATGTCAGATACAAGGCTTTAACAACAGTTTGGGGCTTGGTAACTCCCAAATCTAGAGCTCTGTCCTACATAACTCTCTAAGCAATATATTTACAAATGTGTGGATAACTGCAAATGAATATATGCTAATCACTATGCACTTATTACAGCCCAAACCAAGTATGTCCTACCTTACAAATGTGTTCCTTCTTTGATTAATGGCATTTGCAACCATCTAGAGGGTGTGAGTCATCCTAGACATCTCACTCCAATTGTGAAGACCCTTTGTCTAGTACATTTAATCTTTTCTTTCTAAACCTTAGGCTAATGATTTAGTTGAGTTCTAACCATCTGGTGTCTGGACTATTATAATAAGTTTCTAAATAACATGTAGTTTTTTTTCCCACTTATACTCAGTCCAACAAACTTCTGCCGAAGAATTCTTTTAAAAATGCAAATATAATCATATTGTTTCCCACATGAAATCTAATTTTCTACAAAAGTGTTCCAATTTTTTTCACTGAAACATATGAAAAGAGATACAGTTTAAGATTCATTGTATGCAGTGACATAAGTAGAATCCAAAGGGGACAGTATTTTCAATAAATAGGGTTGTAATAATTGGACAACTATAAGAAAAAAATAATTAACCTCATTTGTATCTCCCACTATACATAATAGGAAAAGGAGTTAGAGTATAGCCTTAAATGTAAAAACTGAAAATATACTTTTCAAATAAAACCTAGAAGAATATTTTTATGACAAGGACTAGTAACAGAAAGCCATAATCATAAATGTGGATAAAAGAAATTTAATGAAAATATTAAAATTTAATCAAATTAATATGATAAAAAACTGAATAGGCAAGTTCAAGACTAGGAAAAAATAATTGTGCATACATGCCTGACAAATAATGTTAGCTAATATATATATATATAATTCCTCCAGAAATTTAATATTCAACAGAAAAGCAACCTAATAGATATAGATAAATATTTGAGTAGATGTTTCAGGAAGCAAGGTATGTAAAATTAACAGTAAGCTCATGAGAAGTTGTCCAACATCATTAGGCATAAGGGAGATACAATGTAAAACCACAATAAGATTACACTACCAATCAGCCAGAAAGCCTGTCTTAAATAGAATGACAATACAAATATTGACAAGAATGTGGAACAGCTATCCTTCTTGAACATTTTTGAGAGTAATAGTAAGGTCACTTTGAAAAATAATCTAGCAGATTTTCTTTTAAACTAAAGAAATACCTATTCTGTGTTTAGTTTTTAGGCAAAACTAAACTGGTGAAAAAAGTGAAAGTAATCATTACTTTGAAGGATAGTAGAGGTGAGTATTGATTACAAAGTAATGAGGAAACTTTCTTAGGTGATGTTAATAATATAAACCTTGGGCTGGGGTTGTAGCTCAGTGGTAGAGCGCTTTCTCACACGTGTGAGGCCCTTAGCACTACATAAAAATAAACTAATAAAAATAAAGATAATGTGTTTAACTACAACTAAAAAAAACATTTTTTAAAAAATTATATAAACCTTGATCACTTAAGCTACATAAACACTTGCACGTGTGTCCAAATTTAGCATTAGCTCATCTAATATTTCTGCATTTCACCATATGCAAAATTTACCACAAAAGGAGATAAAGACACAGTATGGATATTTTAAGCTATACTTAAAGATATGCCAAAGTATTTAGGAAATAGTATGTGGATATATGCAAATTATTTTTATATGCATCTGAATATAAGATGTATTGATGATAGGATATGTAAGAAAGAATGTATAGCCAAAGGTTAATGGTAGACTGTGGTTGAAGGGTATATGGGTTTTCACATTCAAAAAATAATATAAATAATATAAACCTTGGGCTGGGGTTGTAGCTCAGTGGTACAACCCCAGCCCAAGGTTTATATTATGTTTAGGCTGAATATGTCCCTCCAAAATACAAACATTGAAATCCTAACCACTAATATGATAATATTAGCAGGTGAGAACTTTGAAAGGTAATTAGGTCATGATGGTAGAACCCTCATGAAAAGGATTATTTGTACCTTTACAAGAAATGATACCACCTCTTTCTTCTCCCCTCTTCTCTCTCCCCTCTCCCTCCTTCTCTTCCCTTCCCTTCCCTCACTTCTCTCTCTCTCCCAGGTAAGAAAACAGTAAAAAGATAAACCTCATCTAAACCTGACCATGCTGGCAAGCACCCTGACAAATAAATTTCCATTGTTTTAGCCACCAGTTATGTTAATTTTTACAGCAATCCAAACCAACTAAGATAAAACTTACAGTTTTTAATATTGGAAGTGCTTCTTAATAAAATGTTTTAAAAGTCAATCTGTGTAATAGAAGACAGACATAAATAAGTATATATTGTATGATTCCCTTTATATAATTTCAAGACCAGTTAAAAATAATATATGGGGAGGAATATTAGAATGATGATTGACAGTAGGAACAGGAATTGACTGGAAATGATAAAAGAAGAAATTTTGCTCCATGTGGGGATGCTTACATGGGTGAGTACATTTATAAAATTTCATTAATTTACATTTAAGACCTGAGCATTTGTCTTTACATAAATCTTATCTGAATAAAAACAAATTTAAAAATATAGGACATAATCTTAATATCAGCCATGTTGAATTCAAAAACAAAAAATTAAAGCACACAATAAAGGGTACCTCATAATGAGAAAGTGAAAAAGTCACAATTTGTATCATAAGTTATTACACTAATGCACCCAATAAAATAGCATCAAGAATTTTACTGCACCTCATGTGTTATAAAGTCTGAGTTGTGTTTAACTGCTGACCATTTTCTTGTCTCACTATGCCTTTTCCCCTTCTGCCAGACATCTGGACAAGATCATTACAAAGTCTGGGTTCTGTCTCCTTTGGTTATGGTAGGAAGAACTTATATCAAACCACATAAGTCCCTGGCCCACTATAACCTCAATCTGAAGCATAAGGAAAACCTTAAACTAGTTTTCTTTTCCTACCCTGTTAATTCATTTTTGTCCCTGCTCAGAAACTGTCCATCTCTCACTCTGGAAACCTCATTGTATGAGTGATAAAGCATTCCAAAACATCTTGTCTTATGTGTTAAAATTTGAACTTAATATTGGATGAGGGCTACATCCTACCTCCATGGAATAACCACTTATACTAGGGAATGCAGTAAGTACAATAGATCATAGGGATATAATTTAATTGAGCTCTTTAGCTTTTGAAATGCTATATAAACAACATAAAATGTATTTATTTTATCTATTTCTGCATAAGAAAAACCCTATTACTTAAGGTATAAAAATAGTATTATTTTTCACAACTCCTAACATTAAGTAAACTCATTTGGCTGATTCTCACTACATTGTGTGAGATGCCATGGATGGAGTCAAATGAAGGCTTCTTCATTCACATGTCTGGTTGAGGAACTGGAGTGACTGGAAAAGTGGGAGCTGTCAGCCTCTCCACATGGTTTAGGGCTTCCTCACAGCATGTCATTTTCAGAGCAGTCACACTTCTTACTGGCATCTAATGTCCAAGAGGCAGAAGGTGGAAGCTGTCAGGTTCATTAAATACTATGCCTAGAACTGGCACAATGCCATTTCTGCCTTATTTTATTAGGCAGAGCAATCACAGACCTTGCCCAAGTTCAAGGGGATGAAGAAACAGGCTCCTCTTTTTGATAGAAGAGAGTATGTATCATTCCACAACAGCACTAGGGATGGGGATTATTGTTGCAACCATTTCTGTAAAATATTGTACTATCTGCCACAATAAAGTTAAAGGACTGAATGACATAATGTAAAATACAGCCAACTGATACATATTGCAAACCATAACCTAAAAACCAGAACCTTATATTCTAATGAAATATGCACACAAAATAATTCATAAAACTGACAACAAATATAAATTAATACATTTCAAATGGTTAAAAGGAGAATAGGTAACATTTTCTTACCTGAACAATAATACACATTGATTACAAAATATAAAGGGAATATTTATTCCCACTGCAAAATTTTGAACAACAAAATTTGTAATTGTCTACTAAACAACTTGATTCACAGAGAAAATCAAAAGTAAAATGTTGAAATCGTGGAAAATAACACCAATGAAAATGTTTTATATATAAGAAATTTTAAGATACATCTCAGAAATCAGAAGGAAAGTCATGTGTGCACATTTATTAGTCACAAGAGACTAATAACTATAAAAATGATCCATGTCTATAAAGATTCAAATACAAAAGAAGTACTTCTTTCACTCAAGTACATAATGGATGTAGAGTTAGTAGAGCTGACCTCGTTCACATATTCATTTGGAATATCTTACTAATAGAGACCGTGCCAGATTTAATTTCTGACTTTCATATTTCCCTGTGTGTCACCTCCAGTCTATCTACATAGTAGGGGAAAAGAGCAGAGTGTAAAGTTTTCTGGGGGTAAGAGGCTGGATATTATGGTTCAAACTTGAAAGTGGTATAAATCATTTGAGCTTACATTCTACTGGTTAGAATTCAGTCAAGCTACATATATCTGCATATCTAGTGAAAATGAGCTAAAAGAGCAGAGTCAACTTTTATGAAAGCAGTCATTCAGTTAATAAGTATTTATTGAGATCCTAGTACTACCTGGGCTCTGTGCTAGGAACTTGGAATACAGTGATACATATGGATGAGACACAGCATACTCTCATGAATCTTTTAGAGTCTTAAGAGAAAGCAAATAATTATGTTACTATGTGAATTGTGATACAGCCATAAAATGCTTTCATCAGTGAAAATAAATGAATTATAGCAGTATTCATCATATATATATGTATGTATATATATATATATATATATATATATATATATATATATATATATATATAAAAGCATATTCCATAATGACAAACACGTTGTATTAGATTATATTTTGCACAATAAATATAAATATACATATTAAAACTTTAAATATTGGTAAATTAAGAAATATATGTGAATGATGAAAACCAAATTCAGGATAATTGTTAGCACTAGAAAGGCGGAAGGTTGAAAATTTTCATTTAATGAAATTTTAGGTAGTTTTAAATCAATTTGTATTTTTTTATTTAATTAGGCTGTGAGACTATACTTCTATGATTTTGAATTCCTGAGTGAATAAATGTCTCCTGGATGCAATGCATTTTCTTCTTGTTCCCTGTTCAATGGTTGGCCTCACCATTTGGATTTAAAAAACAAACAAACAAACAAAAAACAGGCTAGGGTGAATGTAATGTCACAATATGTATTAGTCTATTTTTCATTACTATGATAACATACTTGAGGCTGGATAACTTCATAAAGATAATGAGCTTATTTTGGATCATCATTTTGGTTCATAGTCAAGGGCCACATCTGATGTTGGCCTTCCTAATATATCTCTAAACTCGGATTCATAAAGTTTGCTTTGAATTACTACTCTGTGATTTACAAGCCATGTGTTCTTCAGTAATTCACAAGTCTCTTTGAACTTCAATACTGTTATCTTTAAAATTGGTCTTAATAATACCTGTTTCATCTATTCATTGGGTTTTTATAACCAAATTATCATAAATGCCATTTATATTTATTACAATAAATGAATACATGAGATAATATATGTGAAAGTTTTTTCAGAAATTTTAAGTTGTTTGCATTACTTAATCTCACAGCAATTCATTCTGTTATTCTTCTTCCAACTTTCCAAGTTCAATGAATAGATTATTCATTTTCAGTCTTTCCTACTTTCGAATAAATAATGAAATGTTATTCACTTCACTTTAAATATAACTACTGAACCCAACGCGTTTTTTAATTTTTTTTAGTTATAGATGGACAGCATGCCTTTATTTTATTTGTTTCATTTTTATGTGGTGCTAAGGATCAAAGCCAGTGCCTCACATATGCAAGGCAAGTGTTCTGCCACTAAGCTACAGCCCCAGCCCTGCAATGAGTTTTGATATGTTATTTTCAATATCATTCTTTTCTTTATTTCCTAATTTCCTTTATTATATATTCTTTGTTCCATGAGTTTTTTAGATGTGCTCTAGAAAATACAAATATATGGATTTTTTAAATTATATTTTTATTATTTTTCTCTAACTCAATTCCATTGTTGCTACAGAAAATGATCCATATTTGTTTAAATGTATCATGGCACATGGTTGGGTTTGTGACCTTCAATGAACCATACTTCCATTTATACATCCTTTTCTATAACATCTGTACCATGTCAGCTCTGGACTTCACCATGTAATAAGCTATGGAAAAAGTACAGTAGTAATGATGAAATAAGATAACACTTGGTAAGCAGTTAGCAATTGGGACTTGTCCTCTTCAAATATTCCCTCTGGGTACTCAGCCACCATTCTTCAAAAAGCAAGAGAAGCAACAGGTTTTCATTATCTATTGTGTAACAAAGCACCATGGAATTTAGTAGCTTAGAACAATAATGTGTTATTTTCAATATGTTATGGGTTGACTAGATATTTCTTGTCGCGACCCCTTGCCCGCAAGGAAGACGCAACTCAGGAATCTTCTTTCAGCAGTTTATTCAGGCCCTTGATATTTCTTCTTCTCCTTCTCGGATGCCCCTCCCAGCCTTAATAAAGCATCTCAAGCCCCAATGCAAAGCTGCCACGTGGAGCTTTCTCATAGGGTGATAAGGGATTACGTGCCAACTCTCCAAAAAAGGAGTTGTTTATCACAGGCCACAGTGGAAGCCGGCGCCATCTTCTAATGGCGGCCACGGTCTATAGGAACGGCTCACCACAATTTCTTCTGCTTAATGTGGTGATAGCAGCTGGAGTACTGGGGCAGCAAGAAAGTACAAAGTACAAGTGTGTTAATTCATAAGGCTTCAGTAGATGCTGGCAGATGTCTAGGAACAAGGCTGTTCCAGAGACTTTCATCTTTTCCATGGGAGCATTCCCAAAGGGTGGCTTGAGACTCTCCAAGAAGGAGTGTTTCAAAAACATAACATTACTTAACTCCAGAGCCAAATACTCCCAGGGGAAAAGTTGGTCAGAGGCAAAGATAATTATGCATTTGAGAAACAAAAACATTTTTGAAATTCTAACATTCTGGATATTTTAGAATCCACAAAAGCAAAAGTATTAGAGCAGGGAGACTGATAATATCTAACTAGTCTAATAAACACAATAAAAAAGATAAATATATAAACAATGATAAGAAATACCAAAGAAGATAAAGGAGGAAATCACTTTAGGTAGCAAAAAATACATAACAATTGAAATAAACTATGCAATAGAAGAAAGAGAAGAGAATGGATATAGACCAGAGGAATTGTCCAATTTTTAGTCAATATCAAAATATTACAGAAATAAAAACAAATAGAAAGTATAAAAGAAAAGCTATAAAATACATTGCATAGAAAATGGCACAGTATCAGAAAGAAAAAAAGTACAAAGATATGAATAAAATAACAAAGATAAATTCCCCTATATTAGAAGAAATGAAAGGCCTAAGGAGTCAAAGACCTTATAGGGAGCCAAAGCAGAAAGATAAGAAAAAGTCAAATTTATATACAATTAGAGGTCATTACATTAATACAAAATAAAAAAAAAATCTTTAAGAAAAAGAAAATCATATTTACAGGAATAAAATTCAAGTTGACATTAGATTTTTCAACAGTAAACCTGGAATGACATGAACAGTGGAGCCAATTTTTCTAAGTATAGAAGAAAAATAATTTTAGAATGTGCAAGTTTTATGCAGCCAAATTGTCTATTAAATATAAAGTCATTATACAAATATCCTTGCCTATTACAGTGCAACATTCCTGTAATCCCAGAGACTTTAGAGGCTGAGGCAGGAGGATCACAAGTTCAAGGCCAGCCTCAGTAATTTAGCAAGGCTATAAGCAACCTAGTGAGACACTGTCTCAAAATAAAAATGAAAGGGCTGGTAAAGTGCTCCTGGCTCAAATATCCTTATGTTTACAAGGACAACAGAATTTTGCCAAAGTATCACACTGCAAATAGTTTTGTGTGACATTGTTTTTTTTTTTGTTGTTGTTGTTATTTGTTTTTTTTTGTTATGGGGATTGAACCCAGGGGATCTTAACCACTGAGCCACATCTCCAGCCCTTTTTAAATATTTTATTTAGAGAAAGAGTCTTAGTAAGTTGCTTACAGCTTCACTAGATTGCTGAGGCTTGCTTTGAATTCACAATCCTCCAGCCTTAGCTTCCCCAGGTGCTGGGATTACAGGTGTGTGCCCCTGTGCCTGGCTTTCTGTGACATTCTTAATTGATCATATAGGAAACATTACAAAATATAAATGAAATTAAGGTTTCATATATTTTGGTGAAATCATTGCTATCATTTAAAATTCTAAGAGCAAGGCAACAGGAGAGTAAATGCATTCATAGTAACTCAGAATTAAAATTTTAATTAATATTTACATGATGATTTTGGGAATAAGGTAAAACATGTCTTATTGAAGTGACAAGATAGCACTAAAACAAAAAAGGATAAAGAAGTCATAGTAATATTATGAAACAGTTGAAAATGATAAGTACAATAGAAATCAATCTCTCTCTATATATATGTCAATAATTATAATAAATGCAAACAAACAAACAAAATGACTAATTGGGGAAAATGCAAACATATGTAGTTTACCAAGCAAATGTTGAAAAGAAAATAAAGTAAAAAAGACATGCAAGCAACTATGCTATTGTAGGCATATTAACATCACATATAATAGACATTAATACACATATACAAATACTCATCAAATCATTATTAGGGATGGTAAAGTTCACCATATATAGAGATAAATTATAATAGGTCATTCAAGAATAACCTCTATCAATGTTAAATATATATTAACCTATTAAAATCACCTGCAAATTCATGAAGAAGAGTTTGCTTGACACAAAAAGGTGAACTGATGAAACTGGGGCTGAGGACTGTGCCTAGTGTGTAAACACCCTTAGGTTCCATTCCGAAAATAACAACAACAACAAAAAATGGTGAAACTACCTTCATTTTGAATATGTCAGCACTCTCAAATGAGATGTGATCAGAAAATATATGATGATATAAAGATATAAATGATGCAATCAATTTATTAAAATATTGTGTAATTGATATTAGGTTATATCAATGTATATGTGAAAATAGATAGATGGTACTCTTCCACCAATAACAAAATTGAAATTTTTCTTAAGATCACATGGAATATAAAATGTTGACTATATATTAGGCTATATCATAAAGAAACCCTCAACAAATTTCAAAAAGTCACTATATCATACAAAGCACATTTCAAATCTCATTTCAATTATATTCAAAATTAATAATAAAATGTGCCCATCCATACTCATACATTAAAAACATACCATCAAACTCATGAGTTAACAAAATTGTAAAATGGAAATTTAAAATATATTCATAACTGAAAAATACTCTAACATTAAATGCATTGGGTGTCTACGTTTTCATTTAAATTTTTATTTAGTTTTAGGTGATTATTTTATCAAAAGAGAACCAATATAAACCAAAAGATAATGTAAGGAAATATGATAAAAATTAAAGAAAAATTTCATGAAATAAAATAAATGATTAAAAAATAACAAACAAACCTCTGGCAAAGTTATCTAAGAGACAATACAAGACTGAAGCATATTACAAATGAAAAGGGAATGTAATTACAGATACAGAGGTTTTATAGGAAAGGTGGATACTCATAACTATACACAAAAATTTTTGAAAGCTTAAACAAATGGGCAAGTTTTCAGAGACTTACTGCTTACTGGAACTGAATCAATGATATTTTACAATGTTTGAATAACTTTATAACTATCTTTTGAATTTATCTTTGATGCATAAAAAATCATGTACATATTAAGGGATACTGTTTGATGTTTGAATGCATGTATACATTGTGTAAGGTCCAGACAAGGTTAAAAACATTATGTTCTCATTTTTCATTTCTTTATGGTGAAAACATTTTATATTTTTATCCAAGTTAAATAGCACACCAGATTGTTTTGCTCCTAACAGAAAATTAATATCCATTAATTAATGATACAACATTCCTCACCCTTGGCCTCCCCAGTACCTGATAACCACTGCTGTAATATCAACTTCTGTGAGATAAATTTTTTATATTCCACATATGACTGAAATCTTCCAGTACTCATATTTCTATACCAAGGTTGTTTCACTTAACTAAAAGACCTCTAGTTCCATTCATGCTATTGCACATGACAGGATTTCATTCTTGTTTAGGGCTGCATAGTATTTTGCTGTGTGTATGTACAACATTTGCTTTATCCATTCTTCAGCTGATGGGCACTAAGGTTGTTTCCCTTTATTAGCTGTTATGAATAGTGCTGCACTGAGCATGGAGTGCAGATGTGTCTGACATCCTGATTTCATTTTCTTTGATTATATACCCAGTAGTGGGATTGCTGGATCACATGGTAGTTTTGCTGTTAATTTTTTGAGGGACTTCCACACTGTTTTCCATAATGAGTGTTCTCATTCACATTCCCACGAACAGTGAGCATGGGTTCTCTTTTTTCCACATCCTCACTTGCACTTGGTATCTTTTGTCTTTTGAAAATAGCTATCCTAACTGGAGTGGAGTGATACTTCATTGTGGTTTTGATTCCCATATCTAACATGATTAGTAATATTGAGCATTTTTCATATACATGTTGGCCATTTGTGTTTCTTTTTTGGAGAGACATCTATTTAGAATTGTACCCATTTTTAAATCTGATTATTTGCTATTTGGCTATTGAGATTTTGGAGTTCCTTATATGTTCTGAATATCAATATGTTGTCAGATATACACACTGAAAATATTTTCTCCTATTCTATATGTTCTCCCTGTACACTGTTGTTTCTTCTGCTGTGCAAAACCTTGTTAGTTTGATGTAATTGTATTTGTTTATTTTCATTTCCTGTGCTTTTGGGGTCTTGCCCAAAACAAAGCCTATCCAAATGCCCTAAAATATTTATCCTGTTTTCTTCTAGTATTTCATAGTTTCAGGTATTAAATTTGTCTTTTTAAATTAATTTTAATAATGCATTATAATTATACCTTATAGTAGAATTCGTTGCACACATGTGTTCCATTTTGAGCTGAGGTTTTATAACTGGAGAGAGCTAGGGGTCTTGTTTCATTCTTCTGCATGTGAACAACAACTTTCTGAACTACATTTATTGAAAAGCCTTCCCTTTTTCACATGTAAGTTCATAGGACCTTTGTCAAATTCAGTGGGATATAAACTTGTGAGTTTACTTCTAAGCACCCTATTGTGTTCCATTGGTCTATATGTCTGTTTTGAGGACAATACCATGCTGTATTGATTAGTTCTGCATTGTAGTTCACATTGAAGTCAGGTAGGGTAATGTGTCCTGCTTTTTTTCTGTTGGCTCTAAAAGACTTTGTCTACTCTGGGTTTTTTGTGGTTCCATGTGAATTTTATAATTGTTTTTTTCTAGTTCTGAGGAAAATGTCATTGGTATTTTGACAAGTATTGTGTTGACACTGTTAATGCTTGGGTAGTCTGGACATTTTAATAATACTGAGTCATCCAATTTATAAAAACAAGATGTCTTTCCACTTTTTATGTTCTCTTAAATTTCTTTCCTTGGTATTTTATAAGTTTTATTATAGAGACCTTTCACATCTTTGGTTAAATCTATTATTAAGTATTTTCTACTTTTGTATCCATTGTATATGGTATTGCTTTAGTGATTTCTATTTCAGATAATTCTGTATTAGCATATAGCAACAGAACTGATTTTTGTATGTAGATGTTATGTATGTATGTATGCATTTTGTACCAGGGAATGAACCCAGATGTGTAACCACTAAGCTACAACCCCAGCTTAATTTTTTAATGTTTTTCTTTGACAAAATTATAAAAGCATGGAATTGAATATAATTTGTTCTCATTCAGTCCCTGGGACTTCTTCCCTTTTCCCTCCCCTCCTCCCTCCTCCTTTTCCCTTCACTCTACTCTATTGATCTGTTTATTTGTAATTATTTTTAATTAATTAAAAATAATTAAAATGTGGATGTATATGATGGTGAGTTTCACTGCGATACAGTCATAGCTAGTTTGTATTTCTCTCTAGTGCCTATTATCTGATGCTCTTGGGGTTCTAATCATGCTATTTGCTATGTTTTGCTTGCTGTAACTTATGGTGTATGCATCCCTTATGTGTTTTATGATTTGATTTTTTTTCACAGATTTTATGAGATATAACTTATATACAATGAACTGCTTATATTTACTATGTACAATTTCATGAGTTTCAACAAACACTCATGATACCATCATCACAATTACATTAATGGGCATATTCAACACTTCACAAAGTCACTAAGTTTCTATTTGTTCCCTTGCTTTTCTTTTAAATTTTTAAATGTGTATTGTAGAAATAACATACAACATGGAATTTATTCTCTTTAACATTTTTGAAGTGTGCAATGCCACATTTTTAATTGTAGACATGTAGTAGTACAGTAGATCTCTAAAATCAATTCATCTTAAATAATTCAAACTCTATACCCATTTAATAACTTCTCAATTTTTCCACTCCCTAGCACTTGGTAACCACAAATGTATTTTCTGCTTGTATGAATTTGACTATTACACATATCTCATGTAAGTGGAATCATGTAGTAATTTTCCTTTTTTGGTAGGTTTTTTCTACTTACCATAATATCCTCCAGGTTCATCCATGTTATTGAAAGTGATAGGGTGGCCCCTTCTGTATAGATGCCATATTTCTTGATCCATCAATCCTTTAGTGGACACTTGGATTGTTTCTTATCTTGGCTATTCTTAATAGTGTTTCAATAAACATGGGATTGGAGATACCTCATTGACATACTGACTTCAATTTTTTTGTTTCTATACAAAGAAGTGAGAAAGGTGGATCATATGTAGTCCCATTATTAATTTTTGGAAGAAACTGTACTGTTTTTCATAGCAGCTATACCATATTATATTTATAAAAATATACAAGGTTTCCAATTACTCCTTATCCTCACCAACACTTGTTATCATTTTTATAATAGACATTCTAAAAAGTGTGAGGTTTTTATCTCATCATAGTTTTAATTTTAATTTTATGATAGCTAATTTTGTTGAGCATTTTTTAAAAAGCTTTTATGCCAGTATCCTGTTTTAATTGCTGTATCCTTGTAATATATTTTGAATTAAGGAAGACAAATGTCTCTATCTTTGTTCTTTCTCAGCTTTTCTTTGGTTGTGGTTCCCTGAGAATCTATGTATCTTGTTTCTTCTTTCTATAAAAGAATGTCATTGGAATTTTGATGGGATAGCATTGAATCTGAAAAAAATATTCAATGAAGAATTCATTGAAGATTCAATGAAGATTCAAAGAAACACTATTGTTAAAATGCCCATTGTACCCAAAGAAATCTATGGCTACTATGGGAATTTTAACAATAGTAGGTCTTCCAATCCATTGCCATCATATATTTTTCCATTTATGTGTGTCTGCTTTAATCTATTTTATCATTTTCATATTTTTCTGTGTACAAGATTTTTGCCACTTTGGTTAAGTTTATTGCTAAGTACTTTACTCTTTTTAATATTACTGTAAATGGGACTGTTTTCTTATTCATTAGTTCATTGTTAGTGTATAAGAGCAGAACTGATTTTTGTATTTTGATTTTGTATCCTGTCAACTTAATGAATTTTTAAAATTATTTCTAGTGGGCTTTTTGTGGAATCTTTAGGATATTCTACATATAGGATTATGTCCTCTGCACATAGAGATAATCTAATTTCTTTCTTTCTTCTTTGGATAACATTCTTTTTCATGCCTAATTGCTTTAAGATTTGTATTATTACATTGACTAGAAACGATAAATGTGGATGTCTTTTCTTATTCCTGATCTTAGATGAAAATGTTTCAATTTTTCCATGTTGAGTTATATCTATGGGCTTCTCACATATGGTCTTTGTTATGCTGAGCTCATTTCCATCTATACTTAGTTTATTAAGCATTTTCATCATAAAAGGTTATTGAATTTTTCAATTGCTTTTTCTGTATCAGTTGAGATTATTGAGTAATTTTTAACCCTTTATTTTGTTTATATGATGCATCATATTACTATATAACTTGTGTTGATTTGCATATGCTGAACCACTCTTGCATCCCAAGAATAAATGCCAACTTATGACATCTTAAGACCCTTTTAATGTGTCATTGAATTCAAATGGATAGTATTTTGTTGTGTGTTATTGCACGTATGTTCAACAACGATATTGGCATGAAATTTTCTTTTCTTGTAGTGTCTTCATCAGGCTTTGGTATCAGATATCAGGTTAATGCTTGGCCTCATAAAATGATAGTGAAAGTGTTCCCTTCTCTTTTTGGAATAGCTTGGAGGATTGACTTTAATACTTCCTAAAATGTTTGTTAGAATTCACTAGTAATGGCCTTAGATCCTGGGATTTTCTTGCTTGAGAGATTTTTGATTAAACATTCAATAGCATTACTCATTTGTGACCTGATCATATTTTCTATTTTTTTCATGATTCAGTTTTGATAGTTATATACATTGGACTTTTTATTTTTGTTTGTACAAATTTTGGACATAATTTTCATGTTAAAAATTACTGTGGAATCAATTGTAATGTCTTCTATTTCATTTCAGATTTTGTTTACTTGAATCTTGCCTCTTTTAGTCTAGCTAAAGTTTTAACAAGTTTTTTATAATCTCAAAAAAACACAAATCTTTATTTCATCAGTATTTCTATTGTTTTCCTAGTATGTATATTGTTTATTTCTGATCTAATCTATTATTTATTTCAATGTGCTAACTTTGGACATAATTTATTCTTATTATTCATTTTGTCCTTTGATTAGATGTGAATTTCAGTTATTTACAATATCTCTTTTTTAATTTTAGATGTTTATTTTTTATTTATTTTTATTGGTGCATCTTAGTTATACAGAATAGTGGGCTTCATGATGGCATATATCTCCATATATAAAAATATAGTTTGAGCAGGGTTTTTCTGTGGATGTCATTAATGGAGTTCATTGAGAACTTGTATCTTTATTTTTCTTCTGCCAGCTTCCCAGTAACATTGCCAGGTCATAAATACATTTCATTTTAATTGGTCAGTGTAAGAATTCTTGGAACATGCAAGTGGGACACATTTGAACATCAAATCAATTAGCAAGTAGGCCCATATTTACTAATTTTTCAATTATCAGCAAACTAACTTAATCAGACTTCATTTACTTTGTAGATGGACGTAATTTTTCTACCATTTACTAAGGGCATAAATATTTTAGGAACTCAGCCTTATTCATGTGTTTTGTTTCTAAATCCCCAGTTTTTGTGAGCATAATGTCTCTTGCAATAATGACCTTTCAAATATAAACCTCTTTCTTATTATGACAAGACAATTCCCAAACAATTTATTGCTGATAATTTTTGTTCCCTCTCTTCATTTTGTTCCCTAGGGATTTCCCTAATTTTATGTTTACACTTATTCATTGAGATGATGTTGTATTTTATTCAGGAACTCTTGTTGACTTTGGTTTGGGATTTCTGTTTAGCTGGAGGAATTCCAAGCTATCCTGTCTGCCATATTGCTAGAAATAGAAAACTGCACTCTTTTTATTCATTCACATAAATCTGTCTACTTTATTATCTCTGAACATAAATTGGAAGATACAATTCTTCTGCTAAAGATCATTTAACAGATACAATTTATATAATTATAAAATCATCTAACACTCCAAAATATGAATCATAAATATTCTAAAAATGAAATTTAAAAATAGATGTTAAAACCAATTTAAAATACCAGAATCTTTATCCATAACCATATGATGCATTATAATTCATGTCTGATCTACTTTTTGCCTTCTTGATACCTTCTATATTCTGTCATATATTATTCCTGCTCCTGCCTGTGGCACAGCTAGAAACGTAAGCCAATTGGGACTTTCAGTGCTATGACTGTGAATCAAATTACTTTGTCATCTGGACCAGAAAGTGAACAATAAACTCTGTGACAGTTAAGAAAACCAAGGACTTGACAGATAACCACAACCAGCCCTTCCCCTCAGCACATGGAGATTGCAGCAGTGTATGTCAGAGGTCTTAAATGTCAAAACTTACTGCCAAGGATGTGGAAGGTAAACACATGCTTGACCTTGAATCTAACAATAGAACAGCTGTTAAGGACAGTTTTCTGATGTTTTTGATGTGACATTATCTTTTTTTTTTTCAAGAAGCACTTCTCAGAGTTCCTAAAACACAGAGAATTCACCAGTACTCATAACAATCCAATATGATCTGAAACTAATGTTTTACTGATTCTTTTTTTTCTTTCATTATTTGAATATAAGTTGTTCAGATAAATGAACCATCCCTGAAACCAATGAAATTTGGTCATTTACTTCCATATTTTCTTGTCTAATCCTGGTAGGCTATGGTGTCTTGTTTGGGTTCTGTATCTTTGCAGCTGTCTTCCCAATGTCTCTTCTCACAACAGCATGTTGATATAAACAACAGCTCAGCCAGCTGTCATTCTAAGTACAAAACAAGAAATTGCATCTCCTTTTTGACCTGACAGAATCTTGTATAGATTGATATTAAGAAAACTAAGAGTGATTTTTAAACTAGAGAAAAATAGAACAATTCTATAGCTTTTATGCATTCATATGTAATGTTTGATTTAGAGACCTCATATGTGTATTCTAAGTTTTTGTTTATAAAATATGCTCTTTACAATGCTGGCTTATAATAAGTCATCATAGAAGTATTCATTATTTACAATTTATTGAACTTTATAATAATGTAATTCTTGCATATCTCATTTAGTCTTTATATTTATAGGCAGTGCAAAAACTCAATTTAATTTAGTGAAGTTTTCCTTAAAAGCATTCTTTCTTGAAAAGCATTCTTTGCTGAATTTTTACCAATTCATTGCTCATTATATAGTCCTATGATTTCTATCAACATTTTCAAAATACTCACTTTATCCATTATCCCTACATAAGCCTTTAAGATTTTGATGCAGGGAATCTGTCCTTCTCATTTTAAATCTTCCATAGTATCTAAAGTTTCTTGAAATAGTGAATGTTCAATAAATGTTGAACTGAATTAAAAGTACTTAAAATTCTGTTGTAAACATCACTTATTTTTGTCTCAGAAGGAATAAAATTTCTGCCCATTTTTTCTACAGAAATCCAATTGACTCAAGTTTTATATTTTATATTCTTATCCTTCCTATTCTTCTTTTTTTTTACTTTACCAATATGTGGCTGGAAATTGGTCAGACTTGGAGCTTAGTCCTCATG
Source organism: Marmota flaviventris (assembly GCF_047511675.1). NCBI lineage: Eukaryota > Metazoa > Chordata > Mammalia > Rodentia > Sciuridae > Marmota > Marmota flaviventris. The sequence goes on from NC_092518.1 coordinate 126,301,171, forward strand.
GGTTGGATACCTGGAACTGGCCTCTGATTTAATGTAGGCAGCAGTATCTTGTACCACCCTCTTACTTATAAAGTGAGTGAATGGATATGAATGTTCAAGGGCAAGATGCATTAATTCCCTAATGCAATTGATTTATACATGACTGCATTAAGCTAGCAGGCTGGCAGGGAGTCAGAATTTCTTCATGCGTCTCAAAACAGTTAGATATTGCTGCATAAAAATGAGCCCTCTCCCCTACTAGAAAACAAAGAAAGGAGAAGTCAAATTTATCTTTTTGAAACATTTATGTAATCCTAATCCTTATAATGCAAAATCATTGACAATTGTGCACCCCGTATGGAGCCAGAAAAGCTGCACTTCCAATTGTGAAAATACAACTGTGTATCTCTCTCTTTGAAGCAATCTCACATCATTTAGTATTTTCTGACTTTGACTAAGGAACTCGTTTTTTATATTTCTCTGAATTCATTTCTGTCTGTTAGTTTTTCTATATAATATAGAGTATGATTATTGGAATATGACTGATATTTCATTTAGAAGCCCTATAACTTATTAAAACAAGTGGATGCTGCCATTTTAAACTTCTCTTTATTAATATTTCTAACACATTTACCCTAAATAATACCTCTAATTTGCTTTAATTTTCTTATTTTGTACACTGTCCTAATTTATAATTCTACTGCCACATAATAATTGAATGACCATGAATAAGTTACTTAATCACTTGTGAACCTCTTTTCTTTAATTGATTTTTAAAAAATGAATGACAGTAGAATGCATTACAATCCTTTTTACACATATACAGCAAAATTTTTCATATCTCTGATTGTGTATAAATTATGTTCACACCAATTCATGTCTTCATACATGTAATTTGGATAATGATGTCCATCACATTCCACCACCCTTGCTAATCCGCTGCCCCCTTCCTTTCCCTCCCACCCTTCTTCCCTATCTAGAATTCATCTAATCCTCCCATGCTCCCCCTTCCTACCCCACTATGAATCAGCCTCCTTATATCAGAGAAAACATTCAGCATTTGTTATTTTGGGGATTGGTTAACTTCCTTAGCATTATCTTCCCCAATGTCATCCATTTACCTGAAAATGCCATGATTTTATTCTCTTTTATTGCTGAGTAATATTCCATTGTGTATATATGACACATTTTTTTTTTATCCATTCATTCACTAAAGGACATCTCGGTTGGCTCCACAATTTAGCTATTGTGAATTGTACTGCTATAAACATTGATGTGGCTGTGTCCCTGTAGTATGCTGTTTTTAGGTCCTTTGGGCACAGTCCTAGGAGAGGGATAGCTGAGTAAAATGTTGGTTCCATTCTCAAATTTCCAAGGAATCTCCATACTGCTTTCCATATTGGCTGCACCACTTTGCAGTTCCACCAGCAATGTATTAGTGTACCTTTTCCCCCACATCCTCGCTAACACTTAATGTTGTTTGTCTTCATAATAGCTGCCATTCTGACTGGAGTGAGATGAAATCTTAGAGTAGTTTTGATTTGCATTTCTCTAATTGCTAGAGATGATGAACAATTTTTCATATATTTGTTGATTGATTGTATATCCTCTTCTGAGAAGGGTCCATTCAGGTCCTTGGCCCATTTATTGAGTGGGTTATTTGGGTTTTTTTGGTGCTTAGATTTTTGAGTTCTTTATATACCCTAGAGATTAGGGCTATATCTGATGTGTGAGGGGTAAAATTTTGTTCCCAACATGTAGACTCTATTCACCTCACAGATTGTATCTTTTTCTGATAATAAACTTCTTAGTTTGAATCCATCCCATTTATTGATTCTTGATTTTAATTCTTGTGCTATAGGAGTCTTACTAGGAAGTTGGGGCCTAATCCCACATGATGAAGATTAGGTCCTACTTTTTCTGCTATTAGATGCAGAGTCTCTGGTTTAATTTCTAGGTTCTTGATCAACTTTGAGTTGAGTTTTATGTATGGTGAGAGATAGGGGTTTAATTTCAATTTGTTGCATATGGATTTCCAGTTTTCCCATCACCATTTGTTGAAGAGGCTATCTTTTCCACAATGCATGTTTTTGGCACCTTTGTCTAATACAGTGGTAATTGTAATTTTGTAGGTTAGTCTCTGTGTCCTCTATTATGTACCATTGGTCTACCAGTCTGTTTTGGTGCAATATCATGATGTTTTTGTTACTATCGCTCTGTAGTATAGTTTAAGGTTTGGTATAGTGATGCCACCTGATTCACTCTTTCTGATAAGGATTGCTTTAGCTATTCTGGATCACTTATTTTTCCATATGAATTTCATGATTGCTTTTTATCATTAGCATCCACAGTAGAAGAAACAACAGAGATGTAGTTCAGTATGTACATGATTAAAATGTTCTGTGAACTCAAGGAATATACAAGAGAGCAAATACAGGCAGTGAAAGATCACTTCGACAAGGAACTACATAAATAAACATAAGAATCAAAAGATCACCTCAACAGGGAGATAGAGATTCTAAAAACAAACAAATAAACAGCAATCCTTGAAATGAAAGAAAGAATAAACCAAATTAAAAGCTCAAATGAAAGCATCACCAACAGCATAGACCCCATAGAAGACAGACAATGATGATAAAAGATATAATCTTGAAAAGAACATAGACCACACAGTGATAATGGTAAGAAACCAAGAGCAGAACATTAAAGAAATATGGGATAGCATAAAAAGACCAAATTTAAGAGTTATTGGGATAGAGGAAAGCACAGAGGTCCAAAGCAAAGGAATGAGCAACTGTTCAATGAAATAATATCAGAAAACTTTCCAAACATGAAGAATGAATTGGAGATCCAAATTCAAAAAGCCTATAGGATGCTGGATGTACAAAATCACAACAGATCCACAGCAAGTCACATTATAATAAAAATGCCCAACATACAGAATAAGGAGAGAATTTTAAAAGCCACGAGAGAAAGGAATCAGATTACATATAGCGGAAAACCAATTAGAATAATGCCAGATTTTTCAACACAGACCCTGAAAGTTAGAAGATCATAGAACAACAAATGTCAAGCTCTGAAAGAAAATGGGTGCCAACCAAGAATATTGTATTCAGCGAATTTAAGCTTTAGATTTGAATGTGAAATTAAAAACTTCCATGATAAACAAAAGTTAAAAGAACGTATAGCTAGAAAACTGGCACTACAAAACTCCTTGGAAAAATATTTCATGAAGAGGAAATGAAAAACAACAATGAAAATCAGCTGAGGGAGGTAGTACCCTAACGGAAAAACTAATCAAAGAGGAAAATCAAGTCAAGGTAAATAACAAAAATAAACAAAATGGCTGGTAATACAAACCATGTCTCAGTAGTAACCCTGAAGGTTAATGGCTTAAACTCACCAATCAAAAGACACAGGCTAGCAGATTAGATTTTTTAAAAAAAGATCCAACAATATGCTGCCTGCAGGACACTCACCTGATAGGAAAATACATCCACAGACTGAAGGTGAAAGGTTGGGAAAAATCATACCACTCACAGGGACTGCGGAAGCAAGCAGGGGTCTCCATACTCATGTCAAACAAAGTAGACTTCAAGCCAAAGTTAATCAAAAGGATAAAGATGGACATTACACACTGCTCAAGGGAACCATAAACCAACAAGACATAACAATCATAAATATATATGCCCCCAAACAATGGTGCAGCTATGTTCATCAGACAAATTCTTTTCAAGTTCAAGAGTCAAACTGACAACAACACAATAATCTTGGGTGACTTTAACACACCTCTCTCACCACTGGATAGATCTTCCAAAAAAAGTTGAATAAAGAAAACATAAAACTCAATAATACAATTAATAACTTAGACTTAACTGACATTTATAGAATACTTCAACGTGCATCAAGCAAATACTCTTTTTTCTCAGAAGCACATGGCTCCTTCTCTAAAATAGACCATATACTATGCCACAAACAACTCTTAGCAAATAGAAAAAAGTAGAGATGCTACCATGCATTTTATCAGATCATAATGGAATGAAATTGGAAATCAATGACAAAATAAAAATTACTCCAACCCCTGGAAACTAAACAATATGCTACTGAATGAACAATGGGTTGCAGAAGACATCAAGGAGGAGATTAAAAAATTCTTAGAAACAAATGAAAACATAAACACAATATATCAGAATCTTTGTGAACCTCTTTTATCATCAATAAAGTTTAAATAAGGATACATATTTAAGGGTGAGACATATAGCCTGAGTATTAGAAGTAGGATATTTAAACACTTACAGAAAAGGGTCTTCTACTGGATCTTCCAAAAGGAAATATAGACTATAAAAATATATTCAGGAGAGTAGTTATGTGACTGTTGCATTTGTTCAAGACACGAGTGGCAAGAGCCTGAAGTAAGGCAATAGCTGTGTGGATGGAGAGGAAGAGGCATATTCAAGCCATAGAAATTTCGTGGTTCTGGTTGTGGGTGAGGGGTAGAAGAATCTAGGAATTGAGTTTTACCCACCGTATTTTCTGTAAGAGGATAGAGGTATTTATATTGTCAGGAGATCACAGGTGTTTGGGACACCTGATCCACAATCATATGTAGTCTATAGTAGCTTCCTTGGAGATGTGCCTTTGTTAATTAATTCCATTGCATTTTGCTCTCAACTTCTGAGGGTTGTGTTGCTGCCGTGATATCAAGTCACCCTGCCTTTGGAGTCTTCAGAACTTGAATGTGTTTGCTTAAATCTGCAAGGCAATCTCAAATAAGTTGGCCTAAGCACTGCACTCACCTATTGCTGCTCTACAACTCTCTACCATGCCAGGGCTTCTGTCAGCGGCTTCCTTGCCCCAAGTACTCTAGCCTGTGCTGGGAAACCATTGTTGCCCTCTGCTTCTATTTGTACTCTGTAGGTTATGTGAGTTCAATTTTCAATTTGTGAAGCACATGGTGGTTTTAGACATGGATTCTAATAAGGTCATCCATGAATCATGTATGAAATTATAAAATTGGAGGTGAGAACCCTGGGTCATTAATATTTACGGGGCACATAGAACAAGCAGAGCCTACAAAGCATATGGAAACATAAATGTTTATATAGGCTAACTGGCAAGGATGCTATACTCAGATATTTCCAATATTTCCAAGAGTCCAAATAACTGGGCCTAAGAAAATAGAGAAATTGTAACAGGGACTGACATAAAAAATTTACATTTCCATTAAAAAAGTCTTTTGTACATAGTTGAAAGATGAAAGATAAAGGAAGTCTGGTTTAATACAATTTGTTGTTGAAAAGAACCAGCAAGAGTGAGGCTAATTTACTACAATCTAAATTCCAAGGGTAAGATACAATGAATATGATCAAAACTGATTTTTTAAAAAAGCTTTCTTACTTCCCTTCTTTATCTTGTAAAACTATTTCTCTTAAAAATAGCAATTGGCTCTTTTCTGACTCTTAAGAATTCAAAGTACGTATCACCCCATCTGCTATTTTCACGCGCTTCTGCTTTAAGATTCCTACAATTTTCACTTCATCATATTGTTACCCTCCAGTGTCCCCTTTCTTCATAGTAAAATATCTTTGCTAATATACCTAATGTTGTTTTTTCTTTTGACCATTTTGACCAAATTGGAATTTTTCATTCTCAAAAGTAAGAAAAATTCCACTTTGAATCCATTACACCCAGACACCTTTGTTCCAACACTTAGATCCAATAGTTGCCAAACTAGGATAAATGTCTCAAACCAATACTTCTTTAGTCTGCTATTAAATTCTGCCTGCCTAACTTGACAATTTCTGAGCCTTTAAATTTCAATTTTTTGAGCATTTCAATTTAAAAAATATTTATATATTAATGAGTCCAGTGGAGACTTAGGGCACCAGAAGTTGAAATCTTTGGAAGTTACTCATTAACCCTTTGTAAACCTATCTTTTCTTAATCTGTTCAGGCTGCTGTAACAAAATATGATCAATTGGGTGGTTTATAAACAAAAACTTTTATTTCTCACAGCTTTGGATGTTGGAAAGTACAAGATTAGGCACTGGCATATTTGGTGTATGTTGAGGTCCTGTTTTCTGGTTTATAAACAACTATCACCTGTGTCCTCACATGGCAGATGAGATGACACTGCTCTCTGGAATTTTATTTTATTTTTTTAAGAGAAAGTTGTCTTTTTTAAAATTTTGCTTAAAAAAGGACAGAAAAGTTACTTTAGCATTGTCTTTCCAGAAGAAATACATAATTAACTGATTCATATCCATGGAAAATATTTTTGGATACTCAAATTTATCTACTGAATTTTATAAGGACACCAAAGCTGTTCATGTGGGCCTTACTCTCATGACATATTCACCTCCAAAATTCACATTGAGAATTAGGATTCAATATAAAAATTTTGGGGGGGCATAAACATTCTAGGACATAACCCAAAGTTAGTCTCCTTTTATCCTGTTTATTTTCAAAATTTTTCTATTAATGTCATATTTCTGTCTCTCTTTTCTCTTCCATTGATGATCTGGTACTTATAATGTATAATTTTCACATTTTTTTGCTATTTATGGTTATTTTTAACATGTTTTCTTCAATCTTTTGTTGACTCTTTCAGAGAATTGTATTAAGTTGAAGATCTTTTATTTAATTTTTAAAATTTGCTACTATTATAATTTCTACCATTATAGTAGGTATCACTAACACCTCAGCAAAGGTATCAGCTCTCATTTGTTAGCTTGATACTACACTTGCTATAGGTCTTTTAATGCATATATGCATTCTTGTCAAAGATGTAGTATTCTTTGCTGAATCAGCATTTTAAGTATTATGAATAATGTTCATTGATTCCATTATCCTCTTTAATTCTTTCTCTCAACCATACAATTTTAAAATATATCTATATTCCTGTGTGTTTGCCTAGTTCTTTCTTCTATCACATTTTATTTCCATCACATTTTAGAAAAAAAAAAAAAAACCAGAATTAGTACCATGTTGCTACTCCTTACAACAAAATTTATTGAGAAGATGTTTGTAATTGCTTTTTTCACTTTTAACCGCTCATTATATCTCACATATTCAATAATCATACTCCTTCCCCAATAATGCACTGATGCACTACAACTCTGTTAAAATTATGCTTATCAAGGTTTCCAAAAAATGTTGTCAGATCCAAGTGTCATCCTCAGGTCAGCGCTGTTGCTATCATTCTCTGTTCTGTTACCTTAATTTATGTATAGTTAGAAAATACTACTAAATGAAATCTCATTCTATGATTACTTATTTATTTATTTTTCATTATCCCCCTCATTAAAATGGAAGCTCCCTGTGGGAAAGGTTTCGTTTAACTTTTTTTTTACTACTATATCACTGTTGTCTAGCAGAATACCTCACTCATTGTAGATCCTGAGCAAGTCTTAGTTAAACCAATAACTGAATCATATCTCATTAAATGTTCTTTTAGTTTCTCATTAAATGTTCTTTTAGTTTCCATAAGAAACATTTTTTTGCTCAATATCTGTTTGCTATTTTAATAGTGTCAATAGAAAAGATGCAAAACACACCATAAAATTATGATTATCTGTTACCATAACCAATCTTTTCCACCAGAGGAGGTGTCATGTCATGGGTCAGACTGCTCTCTTATTTGACACATTTGCTCTGAAATGTTTAAAACATTCCATTTCTATGCCCTCCTCCACTCCATGTAGGAAGCATAGAACTGTGTAAACAACTGAAAAATGAAAAATTTCACGAAAAGAAGGCCAAAGTTAATGTGGATAATATCTGCATGCTATTTAATGTTGCTCAAGTTAGAAGATAAAGTGGCAAAGGGTTTTATATTTCTTGGGTCCTAAAATTTCTCTCTCATTATTTTGAAAGGACCAGAATTAGGTCTAGTCCATAGAAGGGAGTTGTTCCTAAATATTTTAAGTGTGTAAAAGAGCTATACACTTGTAAAGGGCTAAAAAATACATATTGCAAAATAAATTTAATGAATAATTCCCAGAAATAAGAAATAGCTTTTTCACCTATGAAAATTTCTAATATGGAAAACTCAACTTATAATATATTTACCTCAAAAGAATGGTCTTGTTGTATATGTCATATTATAAAGCCAAAGAACAAGCTTATTGTTTCATAAATTTTTAATTGTGTCCTCTAACAGATAGTATTATTTCCTCTCTAGAGAAATGGTAACAATCAGTACACTGTGAATTATTAGAGGATACAGCGACCGTATTGACCTCTCTCTAAAAAACCTACTAAACCATATCTTAAAACTGCAAACTAGTAATTATATCACTTAGTATTGCCATTTGCACTCCAAAATTAAGCTGTCTTACTGTTTTCATTCCTTGTTATACTAAATGCCATTTGTTCTGGAAACAGATGGGCCCTTGCTAATTAAGAAAACTGCTCCGGTTCATTAAAGAAATAGCAAACAACCAAACAAAGTGTCACTTCTTAGGGTCACTCAATGTACAAAGCTTGATCAGATTACTCATTTGTTCCATCTTGCTCTGAAGCATTGACTCAATCTAGTGATTGACTGTATATTACTTTTAAGTAATAAAATTTCAAAACCACAGTGTACTAAACTGCTTAAATATGTTCACCATTATTTGGGCAGTGAATATTTCATATATCATTTTAACCTTTAAAAGGATAATAGGATAATTTATACTATAATAAACATATTTAGAAATTCCCTTTGGGGTCCTGAATTTATCAGCTTTTACTCAGTCAGTTGCTCAATACTTAACAAAGCTTTTTTGCTAGGATTTGTGCTAAATGCTTGTGATGTAGATACTACTGGTACTATCATTGTCTGCAAGGATTTCTCAGTTTATTTAGAGACAGAGATACATATAAGGTAAATATAATAATGTATATTATTTTGCTATTCATATGTATTAAAATTTTGTGAGTACAAAGGGAAATAAACACTTAACTCTAACAGTGATGTTATGATTTAAATATTAGGTATCCCCCAAAAGCTCATGTACAAAAGACTATGCAAGAAGGTATAGAGATGAAATAATTAGGTTATGGGAGCCCTAACTCAATAAATCAATTAATCCCCTTATAGGATCAACTGGATTATAACTGTAGGCAGGTAGAGTGTGGCTGGAGGAGATGTGTCCCTAGGGGGGGGTGCCTTTCGGGTATATATTTTTTTCTTGTTGAGCAGAACTCTATCTCTGCTTTCTGATGTGATGTACTGGGATACTTTCATCTACCGCACTCTTCTCTTATGATATTTTGGCTTACCTTGAGCCCCAGGGAATGCAGTCAGCCATCTATAGACTGAGACCTCTGAAGCACTGAGCCCCCAAATAATTTTTTTCTTTTCTAATTGTTCTAGTCAGGTCTTTTAGTCACAGCAGAAAAAAAAAAAGAACTAAAACAAATGGGTAGGGTAGTTAGATAATATTTTTGTGGAAGAGATAATATCTGAGTTCTAAGAGATGCAAATGTTTTTTGGACTAGGAATAGGAGAAATCATATAGAGTGAGGAAGATTTCCAGAAACAGAACAGCATGTATAAAGTTATACAATGACTTGTATAGCCTTGGTCAAATTTTGAACTTTATGTTGATGGGAAAATATTAGAGAGGTTTTGGCACAGCATTGTCTGATCTCAGTACTATTAAATATTGTTCTAGCTGCTGCATTGAGAACAGGTTACAAGAGGACAAACAGAAAGAAAGGAAATCAGATAGGAATCTATTGTTTTAATATAGGGAAGATATGGCAGTGACTCAATCCAGATTAGTAACATTGCAGGCACTGATAAATAGTTGGATTTCGAATATGTTTTTAAAATAGAGCTAACAGGATTTGCTGATTGGATGTAATTTGTAAAAAGTAAAAAATAGACAAAGATGCCTCTAACTATTTTGTCCTGAAACACTGAAAGAATATGATTGAACATTTTTAAGTGGAAATGACTTATGAGGGGGGTCAGATTTTGGAAAGAAGAATCCAGGGTTACATTTTGAAGATATTAAGTTCAATAGTATCATTAACATATAAAAGATGTCAAGTGTAGTTGAACATTGGAGTCTAATGTTTAGATAAAGTCTGGGCTGCAGATATAAATTTTAAAATCATTGGTACATAAAAAAAATTCACTGTTTAGAAGTTGAAGTGAAGAAAAGAAATCAGCAAGAGGGATCAAGAAATAACAGCCACTAAAACATAATAGAAACTAAGTGATATACCTGAAGCCAATTGAAGAAAGACAATGGTATATTTGCTTTATAAGTGCATATACACTTATATAAATAGATATTAATATAAATACATTTAGATAATTATTTATAACAATGTATATTTATGTACATATTTGTATAATTACATAAGAAATTTACTGGATGAGTACAGGTAATCCTAGTTATTAGAAGAGCGAGTGGTCCAGGTAGGAAGAGTGATCAAATTTGCAGAAAGCTACTAAGAGGTCTATTAAGATGAGGACTAACAAAGAACCACTGGAATTTGCAACAAGGAGATTATTGATGACCTTTTCAAGAGTAGTATCAGTGGCCTGGGATAAAGCCTTATCAAAGTGGACTCAAAAAATAATAGAAAGAAATTGAGGGCCTTCGGTACAGGCAATTAATTTGAAAATTTACTACAAACAGGGATTTTCTCACCAGGGAAAATGTGTTACATGTTATGGAGCATTATGCCTACATAGGAGCAACATAAGATATGTATACATAACAGTATATATACTTTTTTTAAAGTACTATGCTGGGTTAAAATAGAAGATAAAATGATATATTTCTCATAATACTGCTTATTTAAATGTAAAATGCAAGCTTAGAAAATAATTAAAAAAAATTTTCCTCCCTTTCATGATTTCTATATCCATCACCACTTTCAGACATTACCATTGTTCTTTTAATCCATCCAGGGATATATACAAAAACACATGTGTGTGTGTGTGCGCGCGTGTGCATGTGTGTGGGTGTAGGACACACATAGCATAGCATTATCTTAGTTGCTTTTACCAACAGAGAAAATACATATTTTTCTGTAACATTTTTTTGTCTCAATAATATGGCTTTGAAACATTTCAGTGTCAGTATACATAAGCCTACCTGTTTTGTAACTGATGAATAATATTCTATGGCATGAGTAGTTGTAATTAATGTATATAATCTCTTTACCCATTCTTTAAATAATGGGTTTTTCAGGGTTTCCAAACAATGGAACCACTATTTCTTGTACATGCCTCTTTGTATATATGCATGAAAAGTTTTCTAAAACTAATACCAAGGAACTTGAATTGCTACATCTTATGCAAGATTTAAATTATAATATAACCTCTCCAATCACCTTCCAATGTGGAAAACCAATATGGTTCTTATACTAACATCAGGATAGTCACTTCCAATCACCTCATTGACACTTAATTTCAAATCCTCCAATTTTATTTTTTGTTCATAATATGGATAACTGTTAATCCAAGTGAGAATATACTGTCTGTATTCCTTTTTCTTGAAATTACTAGAGTGAATTCTTTGCCATTTTTCCCATTAGACCATTTGACTTCATTAAAATTGTAGCAATTATTTATTTATATATATTGGATACTAATCCATGGCTACATATGATACACACATTTTGTCTTTTAGCTCAGTTTACAGTTTGTTTTTCCATAAAGAATTTTGGAATTTTAGTATATCAAATGCATAAATCTAATAGCATTTTTTTCTGAGAACCATTTCCCAAAAACAAAGTCATGAGATATTCTCTAATTTTTTATTATAATGCTTATTTTTGTCTTTATTTTAAATCAACATTTTATTCAATTTAATGTCTTTGCTTTGTGTCATGCTGTAGGAGTTTAAAAATATCAAGTGGATAGTCAATTTTCTTGAGAGATTTTTTTTTTACTAGCCCATTCCTTTCCCACAGATTTGAAATATCATGTTATTACATTATAAATTCCATAGTTATATGACATAAATGGGATTATTTATTCTGTTACTTTATTTACCTACTCCTATACAAGTACCACAGAATATCAAATGTAACTATTGTGTTTAAATAAGGAGTCAAATCTACCTCATTTTTATTTTATAAATATTTTCTGATTTTTTTACAGAATATTCAAAGTCAGTTTATCAAGTTTGGAATTCTATTGTGATTATATTGAATTCATATATAAATTTGGAAATATCTGGCATTTTTACAGTTTCTATTCTTGTTGTTTTAATGATATATCTCTCCTTTTATGTTCCCCAGTAATTTCTTACTTTTTAGCTTTTCCAAAAAAGATTTTAGGTTTTTTTTATTAGATTTACTTCCAAGTACTTTTTTAGTTATCATTGCAAGTTAGTTGAAATGTGTGTGTGTGTGTGTGTGTGTGTGTGTGTGTGTGTAATATTTTCTAATTGACTATTCCTGGTATATAGGAAAGCTTATTATTTTATGTTTCTCTTGCTAGTACTTTGAATGTCATTTTACTCTCTTTAGTTTTAGTACTATTGGTTATTTTATTTTTATTGTTTTTTTATGTAGCTAAGAATATAGCTTGAAGTAATGATAATATCTTCCTTTCCAATGCTCATAACTCATTTATTAATTTTGATTTTGCCTGACTTAAGATACAAGAAAAATAATATATTCTGTACTCAATGGAGAATTTATCCCACAGGATTAATAGCAGTCTGGACACAGCAGTACAAAAAATACTAATCATGAAGAACAACATAAAGTATGAAACCTCCTTGGTAGTTGTGAAAAATAGTACAAAGGTTTTGAAACAGGCCTGGAACTCTGTAGCAAAACACTTGCTTACATGTGCAAGGCCCTGGGTTTAATTCCAAACACCAAAATAATTGTTTTTGAAATTTTGAAGAGTTTTAATGAGTTTATTATAAAAATTTAACATGTATATATGCTATAGTCTTGGTAATTCTACCTAGCAAATTATTAGATATTTATTCAATAAAAGTGAAAAATTAGAATTGTAAATACTGCCTCTATAAGAATTATCCATAATTATTCATAATAACCAATAATGAAGAAATAATATTAAATGCCAATCAATTAAAGAATTGATAAAAGATGATATAATCTAACTATTGCAACTTTAGAAAACAAATAATAGTCAACAATTAATCCATGTGACACGTGAATGAGTCTAAAAATCCTTATGCTGAGGAAGCACAGACATAAAAGAATATATGCTGTATTATCCCATTTATATAATGTCAATGAAAGATAAATCTAATTTATCACAATAGAAATAAAAAAGTTGTTGCCTATGGGGATTGATAAAAAGATAAAACAAAGGAACTTTTTGGGGTGAGGTAAATATGCTATATCATATTTTTGAGAAACAGTCATACCAGATTATAAATTATAAAATACTTGAATTATGCACTTAAAATTCATGAAATTTGTTGCATGTAATTTACAACTCAGTCATAAAATATGTAGTGTTAATGATGATGTTATGTAACAAAGAATCACCAACATTTAGTGGTTTATACAAAACTAATGTCTAATTTTCTCTCATGCAACAATTCAACTATTCTGAACTGAAGGAGCTAGTCTACTGAATGGAGTCAAGAAATGAGATCTACATATTGTTTTAGCTCTACCATTCCCTAAGGTTGTCTTAAATTTCATGGTTAAAGCAGAGTTTCTTCTATGTCCATATATGCATTTTCTAGTTTATGAATAATATGGGAAAATACAGGGAAGTTCACTGTCTTTAGTTAGAGGTGAATGAAATTTAACCACATGCCTTTCCCATTCCCAAAACTCAGAATTCATCACATGGTCACTCTTATCTACACCTCATTCTCTGAAACAAAGTAAGGGAGCTCTAAGAACATTAAGAAAAGAAGATAAGCTATAGTTATCTGAAAAGGTGAAAAAGTAGAAAAAACTGTATGATTGCAGATAATATATATAGAGGGCTCACATGAGAATATCATGGGTATTGAATTTCAACCGGGGTGGCTTTGCCAAAAAGATATAATGAAGTGAGAGAAAAGCAAGGGAATTATTAGTGTATACAAAGGAGTAATGATAGTGACAGACCTATTGGCAGACAAATAGGCTCACAAAAGTTCAAGGATTCACCCAAGGTCATAAACATACAGATATATGGAGCCAAGATTTGAACCCAGATTAATCTAATGACAATGTATGGCCTTATTACATTGCAGCACAATGAATTATTGCTTTGACATGGAACTGAACAATAGACTTTGATAGATCTAATCATAGCTGCATATCAGGGAAATAGGTATACAACTTTATAGAATAAAAGTCAATTGTTCGACTTCACAATTAAGATAAAAGTGGTATTTAAAATTTTAAAAATATGAGTAGTATACAATGAATAAAAAGAGTTCCCTAATTTGGTGGCCAGGTGAGGAAAATTTATTTAAAAGGCATTTTGTTATCATCTAGTGACTAGATGGATGCAACCACTTGATATTACTGATAAAGAAATGTAGCTCTAGGATTGGGGATGTAGATCATTGGTAGAGTGTTTTGCCTAGCATGCTCCAGACCCTGGGTTCAATCCCCAGCACCAGAAACAAGAAAGAAAGAAACAAACTGAGGTATAGAAATATAATTGAACAGAGGCCTCCTGATGCTTATATCTGAGTTCTTTCTACTGCACCAAGTAATTTTGGAGGGCTTAGGTCCAGGTTAATGCCAAGAAGATCAGGCATATGACCTTCTGCCATTGCCTTCATTCCACTGTTTTAAGATATATTATCTGATTCTGTGATCCTTGATATGGGATTATAAACACAGATTATATATATATATATATATATATATATATATATATATATAGACACACACACACACACATATACATATATATATATGTATAACATATATACATATTTATATATGTGTATATATATATATATATATATATATATATATATATATATATTTATTTATATATACAGATTTTATATTTTAGCCTCTCCATGATGATTTGCATTTTTATCCTAAAGACTCATGGAGGGTAAGAATTCATTGTATTAGGTGTTTTGAGAAAAATCGACAGTAAAAATAAATAAGGGATGATAATGAAAAAAGTAGCAAGTTTTTCACAATCTCCCAAAGTAATTTTCAACTGAAGAAATCTGAAGATGAGCTTAAAAACTGCAACTGGTAGATAGTGCTTATTGAATTTTTTCTTACATTTCTGAATAATTTCACATTACTTAGGCTGTGTCATTATGCATTTCTATCTCAATAGGGGGAAAACATTAAACTAATGAATGTCGTGTCTCGTTTGTCAAGATCTGAGTCACTAGCATGAAGCATGTTTCATTGTAAATGCAATTTGGGAGATTCAACCATAATTTTTTTCTATTTGAAAATGCCCAAGTGGTTAGATCTGATCCATTTTACTAATAATACATTGAACATTAAAAATAATTTGACATATGGGAAAGATATTCAAGACTAGATGATAATAAAGGAAGTCTAAATGAGAGACTGTTTTGTTTGTATAAGGAATAGTTTATCCTTTTTTATATTACAAAGGATTTTCTGAAAATGGGTGCTTATGGAATGACATGCTGTTTAAAAATGTTATAAAGGGAATGGTTTTTATTTTCCTGGATACTTCTGTCAAAATGCTACTCTTGCCAACATTAAGTGGATATTCTTCTTTGCAAACCTCTCAGAAGAGAGTTTTAGAAGAGGGCAAACTAGATAAACTACCTAATTCATATTTCGAATGTCTAACTATTGGGAACAGGAAAGGCTCAGGACAGGAGACATTAAAAAAACACTGAAGGAAGAAAGAGACACATGTCAGTCCTCCCTTTCTTCATGTCATTTATAAAACTAAGACCTCTAAGCTTCATCAGGAGGAGGGATGAGAAACTATAGGATAGTGGGAAGGAGACAATGTTTTGAAGGATTAATGGGTAGTCCTGTCAGATATAGGATGTGAACTTCTTAATTTAGAATTCAAGCCTAAATATTGAACTTATAAACCTGGGACAGAATATGGTTGAGATCAGCCTGGACACCATAATATCATGGTTTGGTGGCCTGGTTACAATAACTGGTTCTAAGGTATAAGTGGCACATTTTATCCAGGCAGGGGTAAAAGAGTATTTGATGTTACAGATAATCCTGTCAAAATTCATGTGGTAGACAGATCCTAAGGCAGCCTCTAAAGATTTCTACCTCCTATTATTCATGACATTCTGTAATTCCCTCCTGTCAAGGATTGGCAAAACTTGTGACTTGCTTCTAACAATTTTTTCAAAGGCAATGAGGTGTCATCCCCATAGGTTACATTGTATGTCAAATATGATGGGAGATCAGACTTTGGAAATATGTTACATTATCTAAAACTCTGTTTATAAAAGACTCCATTTTAACAAAATGGATTGACACTCTCCTTGTGAGCTTAATGAAGTAAGTGGACATGTTGAAGAAACCTATTTGTGAATGAACTTGGGGAGAACTGTGGGTTGATAGCTAAATAAAAAGCTGGTACTCTCAATAACACAATGGGAAGAAAACTAGTTCTTCAAATCACTGAATGGGTTTAGAAGTGAATCATTCCCTAGTCAAGCCTTTAGAACACATCCTAGTCTTGGAATACACACACACACACACACACACACACACACACGTGCAACAGGGATTGAACCAGGGGCAGTTAAGCACTGGACCACATCCCTAGCCCTTTAATTCTTTTGTTTTGAGACAGGGTCCTGCTGAATTGCTTAGGGCCTCACTAAATTGCTGAGATTGACTTTGAACTTGCAATCCTCCTGCCTCAACTTTCCAAGTCACTGGGATTATAGGTGTGTACCACTGTACCCAGTCTATTCATATTGAAGCTTCTTTAATAAAGCAGAGAACCCAGCTAAGCCATCCTGACTCCTGATCCACAGAAATTGTTAGATAAGAAGTTTGTATATGTTGTTTAAGACAACAAGTTTATGCTACTTTGTTATGCAGCAATAGAAAACTAGTAGAATGCAATATGTGTATTCCTGAAAAACCTCACAGTGTGTTATTCACGTAGGCCATGGCATCTAAAAGGGCTTATGAGGAAAGTGGGACTGGGAAAGAACATTTAAAAATCTTCAACTTCATCAACAGAGCATGAACAAAAACAAAAATAAAATCCCCAGAAATTATTAACATATATGGTGAATTACTAACAAACAAAATAAAATAATATAAATCTTCACTGAAAAAGGGCTATAGGTAGTTTGATGGAAGGTGGTGTAAAGGAACATGTTTTCACCAGGTTTTTTCATCAGTCTAACCAAAAGATCTCACAAGAACAATTAAAAGAGGAAATGTACATTTTGGCTCACAGTTTCAGAGGCCTTAGTCTATATGTGGCCTATTCCATAGCTATGGGCCTGAGATGAGGCGGCACATCATGCCAGAAGGGCAAAGCAGAGAAACACAGCTCAGGAGATTGCAACCAGGAAGGAGAGAGAGAGAGAGAGAGAGAGAGAGAGAGAGAGAGAGAGAGAGAGAGAGAGAGAGAGAACACGCGTGTGTGCTCCACTCAACCAAGGACCTAATATAAACCTCAAAGGCACGGCCCCAGGGACCTATTCTTTCAATCACACTCTACCTGTACTTACCCCTCAGTTAATCCCTATCAATGGACTAATGCTCTGATTAGGGTATGGCTCTCATAACCCATCGTTTCACCTCTAAATATGCTTGTATTGCCTCACATGGGATCTTTTAGGGGATACTTCATAGCTAAGCCATAACAGAAGTATTAGAACCACTGAGTCATGTGAGCAAAAGTAAAATACACACACACAGTCCAGAACTGAACAATATGTACCTCCAAAGCAGAGATAGTCACTTGAACCATTAGTAAGCTGAAAAATGAACATCATATACACAGTGCTAGTTTGCAAGGGCTGCTATAGCAAAGTACTACATTCTAGATGGTTTAAACAAGAGAAATTTACTATTTCTAAGTTCAGAAATGCAAGGTCTCAGGCCTCAAGTAAGTTTCACTGTATTAGTAGCACTATCAGCATTGTAATATGATCACTAGGAGATTCCTATATATGAAACATGAATCTAACACAATACACAGACTCTAGCCCTTACAGTATTTTAGTCAGCTTTTTCAGCACTGTGACCAAAATACCTGACATAAACAGGTTACAAAAGGAAAGATTTATTTTTGCACATTATTTCAGAAGATTCAGTTCATGGTCATCTGGTTCCATTGTATGAGGTAGAACATCATGGTGAAAGGGTTTATCAGAAAAAAAAAAAGTGGCTTAGTTCATGGCATTCTAGAAGCAGAGAAAGAGGGAGGAAGAAAGGAGGGGGATAGTGAAAAGATAAACTTTTCCAGGGCATGCCCATAGTGACCTACTTCCTCTGACTAGATCTCATTTCCTACTAGTCCATTGAGCTATCAGTAGATTAATTCTTCCAATGGATTAATCCACTGATGAAGCTCAGAGCCCTCATGATCCAATCACTGCTTAAAATCCCCATCTCTGTACACAGGAGACTTTGGGAAATATTCCAGGTGAAAAACGTAACAGAAGGCCTATAAAGTCACAACCTAATAGCAGGAATAAGTTCTGGTGTATTACTACACAGAAGGGTGATTATAGTTTAAAATATTGTACATTATATTTCAAAAGAGCTACAATAAAGGAGTTTGAATACTCTCATCACAAACAAATGATAAACATTGGAGGTGATGGATAACTTAAATATCCTTGGTTGATGATTACACAATGTATGAATGTACTGAAATATCACATTGTACCCCATAAAGATGTGCTCATAAAAATTCTAAACCCTTGCTAAGAAAATAGCTGATTTTAGAGGTCCAACTCTAGTACTTCTAATTTAACAGATCTGAAATGGTGCATTTCTAAAAAATTGTATCCATTTACTGGCAAATGCCATAATTTCATTCTTTATGCCTGAATAATATTCCACTGTGTATATGTACCACAGTTACTTTATTCATTCATCTATTGAAAATCTAGGTTGGCTTCATAATTTAGCTATTGTGAATTGAGATACTATGAACACTGAAGTGGCTGTGTCATTATAGTATGCTGATTTTAAGTTCTTTGGGTGTATTGGCATCAAAAAAGACATGAAGACCCATGAATAGATGAGAAGGCACAGAGACATATCCAAAAAGATAAGTCATCTGGTATTTGACAAAGGTGCCAAAAACATTCATTGGAGAAAAGAGCATTTTTTAACAAATGGTTCTGGGAAACCCATTCATATACAAAAAAATAAAATTGGATCCCTATCTCTCACTCTGCACTAATATCAACTCAAAGTGAATCAAAGATCTAGGAATTATAGCAGAACCTTTGCAAATGCTAGGGGAAAAACACACATAGCTTCCACAGTCCAACCTATTGGTGCAGGCACCAACTTCCTTAAGAAGACCCCTAAACCTCAAGAAATAAAACTAAGAATCTCTAAGTAGGATGACATCAAATAAATCTTATTTATAAATTTGATTTTATATGTTTTGTATTTTCTATGCATATAATCAAATCATCTACAAATAAGTTCCCTCATTTTGTTTTAAATAATATATACATTATGGCTACTTATTATCTGAGATTTTAGGAATGGTTAGGAGGGTTAAATTTGTAGTCAAATTCCCAGGTCAATACATAGATATGAATTTTATGCAATAATCTTTGGGATAAATTAATCTCACTTTTCCAGATCTCAGTTTCATCATGCCAGCTGTATCTAGCATATACATTCATACTGGTTGTAACTTGAAGAATTATTGTGAGAATTAAATCAAATATGATAATTGAATTAACCTATTTCCATGGAAAGTGCTTATAATTTCCCTAGCCTTTATATTTCTCACTGTGTCTAACACAAACATACTTCCCCTTCTTTCTTTTGAAATCACCTACATATTTTTAAAGTTTTGATTAAATCTGATAGAATATTTCTGAATTTTGTAGCCATATGGAAACTATTAGCATCAGCTCATTCCTCTAGGTTTCATGGAGTAGCCTCAATCAGTGTTTCTGAGACTATACCAATTATATAGACTTCCTTACTTTATTTTCCACATGAATAATTTCTCATCCACAAAGGCAAGGGGCAAGTACTCAAAATGCCAGAATTGTTTTGATTTTTATCTCCAATTTTCAGAGCATTGTTGACTTTCTGATTCTACTTGTCTTAATAATAAATCCCTAAGTGTTTGAGTGTCTGTTGTGGGCATTCCCTAGCAGAGCTGAAATAAGCAAGGCCACATCAGGTAGAGAAGAAAGACACTGAACTACAAATATGGTTTGGTTTAGGTACAGAAAATAAAGAGTAATTTTCCACTTCAAGCATATTGGAGGCTATAGTGACACTGCATTTCATCTGTTTGAAAAACCTTCTTACACCAATTAAATGTAGCATATTTTAATTTAGCTTCTAATGAGTTCAGATTGTACAATTTAAATGTTTTCTTCCAGAAGATATTGTCTCCACATTACAGTTCAGCATCTAAACCAGTGAGTACAATCATTGTTAAAGGATAATTCAATTCATTTTTAAACTATCAAAACTATACCCTTTCATGGACAAAGAGATGAGGTTCAGAAATACAATCGAGTGTACTAGAGTTTTAACTTACTGGTAGAGTGCTTGCCTAGCACATGTAAGGCACTGGGTTCAATCCTCAGTACCACATAAAAATAAATAAATAAAATAAAAGTATTGTGTCCGACTACAACTAAAAATATTTTTTTTAAATAAGCTGGGCATGGTGATGCACACCTGTAATTTCAGTAGCTTAAGAGGTTGAGACAGAATAGTGAGTTCAAATCCAGCTTCAACCAGTGAGGTCAAAGCAATCATCAGTGAGGTGCTAAGCAACTCAGTGAGACCCTGTCTCTAAATAAAATACAAAATAGGGCTGAGGATATGGCTCAGTGGTTGAGTGCCCCTGACTACTTCAATCCCCAGTTCCCAAAAATAGATAGATAGATAGATAGATAGATAGATAGATAGATAGATAAAACCAAGGAGCTGGGAAAATTCCTTTTGAATGTAAGATGATCATGAGGTTGACTATAGAGGCACAGTATTAATGAATGTTTTCTCTCACCAAATTCAAGTAAAAAAGCATGTGGGTCTAGTATTTGGCTAGAAAAATTTGAACTCTGGGAAAGAATGTCAGTATCTTGTTGCTGATTGTTTGAGAAACTGAGTTTTTATTAATAGAGGGAAGACTCCTACTGCCCCAACAGAGAATAGTGATGTAATCAAAAAAGGAAGGCCAAGAAACATCTTTGAGAGACAGAAAGTTGTTCAGGAGCTGTTGACAGAAGTAGGATTTTACCTGCTGAAAATGCTTTTCCCCTTCCTGATCTCATTTTTCTATAGATTCTAGATTCTTCCAAGTATTCATTTGACAACTGAACACATGCCATTCAGTACCAGAAACTAGCAACACACACACACACACACACACACACATACACATACACACACACACGCACACACACAAACATACACATACACTCTTACATCCCTGGGTGTTTACTGTGAATCTGGTAATATAATGAAGTAATTTCTCAATTGTAGCATGTCTCAACAGGACTAGTCCTATGACTACTGAAATCTACTTTTAAACTAAAGATTCTCTTAACACAAAAACAGCCAAATATGTTAGAACTGAAACCATGCTGATAAAAGTTTTATTTTAAGAAAAAGGATAGAGTTATAATAAATGTTATATTTAGAAAAACAATGATTATATTAAGCTATGGTTAGAGCATGTGGTAAATGATAAGAAGGATTAGCAAATGAAATATGAAATTGACCTCCATGATTTAGGTTCTTTGAATCGTGCTTTAGACCATAACTGACTAGACAGGTCAGTAATATTTATTAATATTAAGGAACAATTTTAATTTAAAATTTTTGATATTTTATGCAAAATGTAATGTCAGAATTTAGTTCAAATGTATAGTAAATATACAAAATAAGTTTTGCCTCTTCATTTAGTATCTATGGAAAACAGAAGGACAAAATTTATAAGTTAGCTTGCTTAGAAACATACTGGTAATTACAGAGCCCAGTCCTCATCTTCCCATCCCAATTCCTGAACTACATTGTATTTTTGGTTCTCTCATTCATTCAAACTCAAACTTATAAAATAATGCATTGGACAACCTCCTTTGGGGCAAACTGAAAAATAATGACTGACCCATCAACATGTTTTTAGTACATCTGTTATAAATGTGTATCTACAAACAATTTACATGCAAGTATATAAAGAGGAAAAATAAAGGGGCTATATTTTCCCAATGCTACCCATTTTCTGTCATATCTCTGACAATTTCATGTTTTTACCTCTGTTCTTCAAGACTTAGCTCTCTTACTCAGTGAAGTTTCCATTCCTGCTATCTGTACAGGTGATTCAATGTGCTTAGCAACTGATGACCTGCTAATTAGTTGAAAAGAGGCACATAAAACTCAGAAAGATGTGTTTTGGCTATAGTTATATTTGGAAATGGATCTGTAAGCACAATATCTGGAATTTCTTTTCTAACATAAGTTAGAGATTTTATTTTAAAATATAACTCCAAAAATTGCAAAGAAAGTATTTGATATAACTATGATTAACCTAAGATGTTTGTAATTCAAATTAACCCAGCCATTTGACAAATTAGATTGATGATTCTTTCACCTACAAAATTATAGGGAAGTAAGTTGAAACTACCATACTCATGGTAATGACAGATATTTCCATTCTATAATGAAAATCATTGCCTTAGAGTTGCTTTAGGCTCTTCCAAAGTGGAAATTTTTTCATAAAAATAGTTTATTCAGATACAAAGGACAGATTCAACTTCTGCATTATTGGTACAAGAAGCTCTATGAAATGTTTTCAAGAGAAGCAAATATAACAGGTAAAATTATTTTATGAAAAGAACCTCTTAAAATTTCTGGAAAGTGTCCTAAAGGTATATAGAGATCAAATAAATATTTAGTCAGTAAATCTATTAAATCTTGGTTAAAAATACAAAAAATAAAATAAAAACAACAAGAATTGGTGGCACTTGAGCCACTACTTACTCTCTCCCTCCCACATTCAGTTCATAAGACAGATGTGGCTAAGAAAATGGGGTTCTCCTACCTCCAGCTCCCAGTCAGAAATGCTGTATCTCCCCAGGAGACACAGGTCATTAGAATTCCTTTCCTTTCCTAGATTAATGCTGCACAAAGGAATGAAATTGGAAATCAGTAACACAAAGAAATATAGAAATTACACAATGCACACATATGGAAATTAAACAGTATACTTGGAAATAACCTATGAGTCAAAGAAGAAATTATGTTACAAATGAGAAAAAAATGAAAGATAATGACAAAGTACCATTCTAGTGACAAAGCATGGAAAGCAGTGCTTAGAGGAATTTATAGTGATAAACACATACATTTTAAAAGAGAAAGCTCTCAAATGTACTATCAAAACTACCACCTTAACACACTATAAAAAGAAAAGCATACTAAATGCTAAGACAAATAGAGGAATGTGATAACAAAAGTTAGACTGGAGAAAAATGAAGACCAAAAAAAAAAATCATAAAATCAAAGAAATTAAAATTTGGTTCTTTGAAAATATCAATAGAACTGATTAACTTTTATCAAAACTGACTAAGAATTGGTATGGTGGCTCACTTCTGTAATTCCAGAGACTTTAGTGCCAAACAGGAGGATCCCAAGTTCAGGCCAGCCAGGGCAACTTAAGTAATGACCTAAGCAACTAAGCAAGATCCTGTCTCAAAACAAAAAATAAGGGCTAGGGATACTACAGGGACATAGCCACTTCAATGTTTACAGCAGAACAATTCACAATAGCTAAACTGTGGGACCAACTCAAATGCCCTTTAGTGGATGAATGGATTAAAAAATGTGACATATAGGGCTGGGGCCATGGCTCAGTGGTAGAGCGCTTGCCTAGCATGCGTGAGGCACTGGGTTCAATCCTCAGCACCACATAATAATAAAATAAGGATATTATGCCCACCTATATTTTTAAAATAAATATTTTTTAAAAAATTAAAGTGAAAATTTTTTAAAAATGTGGCATATATATATATATATATATATATATATATATATATATATATAATGAAATATGACTTAGCAATAAAAGATAATAAAATCATGGCATTTGCAGGTAAATGGATAGAGTTGGAAAAGATGATACTAAGTGAAGTTAGGCAATCCCAAAAAGACAAATGCAAATGTTTTCTCTGATTTGTAAGGTGACTGACTCATAGTTGGGTAGGGAGGGGGAGTATGGTAAGGAATAGATGAATTCTAGATATGGCAGAGGGGTGGGAGGGGAAGGGAGGGGGCAGGGGATTAGAAATTATGGTGGAATGTGATGGACATCATTATCCAAAATACATGTATGAAGACATGAATTCGTGTGAACATGCTTTATATACAACCAGAGATATGAAAAATTATGCTCTATATGTGTAATAAGAATTGTAATGAATTCCACTGTCGTTGTGAATTTAAAAAATAAAAACAATTAAAAAAACTGAAAGGAAAAAAAATAAGGGCTAGGGTATGTAGCTCAGTGGGAAGGTGCTATGAGGCCCTGTGTCCAATCCCCAATATCATAAAAGAGAAAAAACAGGTTATGATCAAAAAATTTTTTAAAGTGCTGGGGATATAGTTCAGTGTTGATGTGCACCTGGGTTCAATTCCCAGTAAGAAAATAAAAAAATGACCAAGAAAAAAGAAATCAAATTATTGAAATCAGGAATGAAGGAGAGGTCACTACCACTGACTTCACAGAAATGCAAAGGATCATAAAAGGATATGATGAACAACTATTTGCAAACATGTTAAATGACACAGTTGAAATAGAAAAAATAAAAAGTAGTAAAACTAATGAAAAAAACAACTAAAAGTCTGAAAAGACCTATAATTAGAGATTGTATTAGTGATTTTTAAATTTCCCACTGGGCTAGGAAGTGCAGTACAGTTGTAGAGTGCTTGCCTAGCCTGGGAAAGGCCCAGGTTCCACCCTTAGCACCAAAGGGAAAAAAACAAAAAATGAAAACAAAACTTTGCACAAAGAAATGCTAGGCCCAGGGACTGGGATTGTGGCTCAGTGGTAGAGCACTTACCTAGCATGGGTGGGACCCGGGTTCGATTCTAAGCACCACATAAAAATAAAGGCATTGTGTTGTGTCCATCTACAAAAAAAAAAAAAAAAAGATATTCTCTCTCTCTCTCTCTCTCTCTCTCTCTCTTAAAAAAAAAAGAAAGAAATGCTAGGCCCAGGTGGCTGCACTATTAAATTCTACCAGGTAGGGCAGGGGTTGTAAGTGGTAGAGCACTTGCCTAGCATGTGTGAGGTACTGGGTTCAATTATCAGCACTGCATATAAATAAGCAAAATAAAGGTCTGTTGACAACTAAAAAATTTTTAAAAATGTCTTCCAGGTATATAAAAATAATCATTATTGCTTGACACGGTGATGCTCACCTATAATCCCAGTGGCTCAGGAGCCTGAGGCAGGAGGATTGCAAGTTCAAAGCCAGCCTCAGCTACTGCAATGATCTAAGCAACTCAGTGAGAACCTTTCTCTAAATAAAATACAAAATATGGTTGGGGATGTGGCTCAGTGATCAAGTGCCCCTGAGTTCAATCCTCAGTACCCAAAATAAATAATAATAGCTATCATTCCTTCTGAAAATTTTCCAAAATAGAAGAGAAGGAAAATCCCATAATACTCTTATACCATATGGCATAGTTACATCATTGGAAATCTACAAAACAATCTACCTAGTGATATAGATGCAAAATACTTCAACAAATGAATCCTTATCTCAATTGGCATTTATTCCAGATACTAAATGATGACTGAACATTCAAAACCAATTAATGTGATCCATCATTGCTATAGTTCAAATATGGTTTATTCCTCTGGAAACTCATGTTGAAATTGAACCCATTATGAGGTCTTAAGAAGTTGGAAGCTTAATCTTAACTATGATATTTAGAGGTGGAGCATGTGGGAGATGATTAAGATAAGTTAAGGCCATCAGGGTGTTATCCTCATATAGAATCTTGGTGGCTTTATAAGATGAGGGTGAGAGAGCAGAAAAGACACAGACATGTACATTCCCTGTGTTTTGCCTTGTGATTCCCTTCATCACCTCTGAATTCTGCCAGCATGGAAGTCATTACCAGATGCAGCCTCTTGGTCCTAGACTTCTAGAACAGAATTAAATTAAGATTGGTTTGAGTTTCCTATCTGAAAATCCCTTTCCTGGCATAGGTAAATTAGCTCCATGTGAAGTTCTTGAGACAATAATCATGATGAGCCTGTTCCTACTATTTGATACTTATCCTTTTATAATTTTTTTTAGTTGTGGATGGACACAATATTTTGTTGATTTGTTTTTATGTGGTGCTGAGGATTGAACCCAGTGCCTCACATGTACAAGGCCAGTGCTCTACTACTGAGCCACAACCCCAGCCCTTTATATTTATTCTTAAGTATGAAGTAAGACTTTTCTTAATGTAAGAGGTGGTGCAAGAAAGTTTGGATGTGATGTTACATGAGCAGGTTGCTTTGAAATACAACTGTTTTGTCTGCCTTTCCAAAGGCTAACAGTTATTCCTAAAATTCGTTCTCACCCTCTTTATCCCAGAATCTCTTATTAAATCTCTTCACATTTTTGACACCTTCTCCAGTCCCAAGCTGAGTGTTCCTTAAGGATGTTTCTGTAGATACATGATTTATATTGAAGGGAACATCAGGATGTGTTTGGGAGTTGAGCAAACACTGGAATAAACTTGAGAGTTCTCTTCTGTGTCTCTAGACGTCTCAAATATCTAATTGTTCAGGTCCCCAAACAACTCTACTGGGATAAGAAAGCAAGTCCTACTTCCTTAATCTACAATTGGGTCTTGTAACTGGATCTTCTGCTCTAACTCAAGAGTTTCGATACCATCCTAACTTTCTAAAGCCAGAGGAAAAATATTTTGAAGGATTTCAATGACTGTTTTTATATCTTTCCTTGCCTTTTTATGTCTACAAATTAAACATTGTGACCCTCTCCCCCATTTCAGATGTATGCATATACTATGTGTTATTCATTTCATAATGAAATGTTGTCCTATGCATTTTTCTAATATCTAAAATCAAAAATTATCTATAGTGTCCCAAAAGAGATATCCTCTGTTCTGCATCAGTAAGTCTATATTTCACAGCCCTTTTCCAAACTGAGTGTATTTCTTTCCATCACCACTGATTTTCACTTACATTACTTTTCCCTCTGGAGAAATCGATAACTTCTGATTGTGAACTACTTAATATGGGGTGATATTGAGAATATATAAAACCTATATGAATTAACCTTGAACCATAAAAATTCCCAGTGAATTCATCTCAGAGTTCTCAGGTTTTTTCCCACATTCCTGAGAAGACAAAATAATAGGATCTAAATCATGAGCCATGAACAGATTCTTGTTAGGGAAAGGGCCACTTCTATACTTTAGCAAGAGAGGGACAAATGTGGGTCAAGATTGAGCTAAGGTGAAAATTTGTGGTGGAAATGTGCAAATTTCCTATCTACTTAGATATTAAGGGATTATGAGATCAGGTAACCCCTTGAACATAAGTGAGTTATAAAATATGAAAAGGGGTCTGGGGTTGTGGCTCAGTGGTACAGCGCTTGCCTAGCACATGTGAGGCCCTGGGTTCAATACTCAGTACTATATAAAAAATAAATGAATAAGATAAAACTGTGAAAAAATATGAAGAGGGACTAGAGAGATGAACACAGGGAGGTTTAATCTCTAAAATCTGAAGAAAAATGTGTTAGGGAGAACTTGCCTGTTTGTCAAACACTGTTAGGAACTCATCTGATATTTGATCATGAAAGGAAAGTTAAAGAAGAATGATTGTGTACATGTTTCTTTTTAGTATAATCCAGTTGCTTTACCATGGTGAAAGAAATAGCAGTTAATGCTCAGCAGTTTAGATATATTAAGTAAATTTTACAACAGAAAAGGGACAAAGTTTGTTTTAGTCAGGTATTTCACTGCTCTGAACAAAAGACCTTACAAGAACTATTAGAGGAAAAAATGTTTACTTAGGGGCTCATGATTTCAGAAGTCTCAGTCCATAGACAGCCAGCACTATTCCTTGGGGCTCAAGGTGAAACAGAACATCATGAGAGAAGTGTGTGGCAGAGGAAAGCAACTTGTAACATGGTGCCCAGGAAGCAGAGAGAAAGAGAACTCTGCTCAACAAGGACAAAATATATACTCCTTAAGGCATACCCTAGTGACAACCTCCTCCAGCCACACCCTACCTGACTGCAGTTACCATTCTGTTAATTCCTATCAGAGGATTCAATAAATTCACTGATTGAATAAAGGTTCTCATAACCCAAACATTTTACCTCTAAACCTTCTTGCAATGTCTTACTTAAGCTTTTGGGGGATACCATATATTTACACAACAACATTCAACTCTGTCCCCCAAAAGTTTATGCCTATCTCATAATGAAAAATATATTTAGTCTACTTTTAAGAGTCCCTATAGTCTTAGCAGTTCCAGGATTGCCCACAAGTCCAAGTCCAAAGTGTCCTTTGAGACTCAAGGCAAACTCTCAGCATGAACTCCTGTAAAAATAAAAAAAAAAATAAGTTACATGTATCCATTATATAAACACACAGAGTAAACATTTACACTCCACAAGGGAGAAATAGGGGCATAGAAGGAAGGGATGGGACCAAAATCCACCTAGGCAAACAAGTCCTGTAATTCCATGTCCTTCACCTGGAGCACATGGCATTGTGATGTTCTTTCCAAAGTGTTTGTTTAGCTCTGCCCCTGTGGCATTGCTGGTCACAATCCATATGGCATCTCTCTTGGCTTGTCTGTGCTTGATTACTGCAACATTACACTGTACTGGCATTTGTACTGGGGTCTCCATGGAAGCTTTGGCTTCCTGCTCATATCTCCATGCATTGCTCTCTCAGGGGTGGCCTGCAGGAACTCCAACCTCACTGCACTTTGCCTTCCTTTTAAATCTTGATGGAAGCCTCCACAACCCCCTAACTACAGTATCCTGCATTTCTGCAGAACCAGCACCACATTGTTGGTGCCAAGGTCTGCCTCCATCTCATGCAGCAGCCAAGCCACTAGGGAGCATAGTTGCTTCAACCTCTGAGTTCATGGGTGGCTGAGCATGTTTGAAAAAATTTCCTATACTCCTCTGTGTAAAGAATGTGTACCACTGGTCTCTTCTCAAAGAAATTTTTACCTTTATACCCTTGAGCCTGAGATGCGTATGATCTTGCCAATTTCTGAGATGTCCTCAAGCCCTTTTTCGTATTGCTGTATTCAAAGTCTTTAGCATTCCTTTATTGGCTGTAATATCTTTAACAACCACACGTTCCTTAGCCCCAGTTTTGTCACAGTTTTCTGGCCAAACTACAAATTTTCCAAACAATTTTGCTTTGCTTTCTGCTCCTGAATATCACAATAAACTTGGCTAAAAGCTGCCAGCAATATCCATGCTATCACCTGCATACTATGCTGCCTAGAAATTCCTTTCACCAGATTAAAAATAAGTCCATTGCATTTAAATTCAGCTTCACAGACAGTGTGAGGATATGGGCAAACTGCAGATTACTTCTTAGCCGGAACATAACACAAATACTCTCTAATTCAATTTCCAAGAGTCCTCTTCTTCCTCCTCTGAAACCTCATGAGCCCTGTTTTTACTATGTACAGTCCTATCAGAATTCTGGTGTTATTAGCTCCCACCAGAATCATCCATTATAAGCTCTCTTTACAATAATCTAAAGCATTTCAGCTTGTATCACTAAACTAAACTCCAAAAGGCTACAAAAGCTTCTGAGCCACATGCTCATGTTTGTGCCAGCAGTGACCCCACTTCTCTGTACCAATTTCTATTTTAGTCAGTTTTTTTACTGCTGTGACCAAAAGATGTGACAAGGACATTTAGAGGAGGAAAGCTTTATCTTGGTGCTCATGGTTTCAGAGGTCTAAGTCCATAGACAGCTGCCTCCATTCCTAGGGGCTCAAGGTGAGGCAAAAGTGTGTGGTAAAAGGAAGTGGCTCAAAACAACACACCAGGAAGCAGAGAGAGACTCAGTTCAGCTCACCAAATATAAAACCCAAAGCCACACCCCTAATGCCCACCTCCTTCAGCCATACCCTACCCACCTTCAGTTACCACTCAGTTAATTCATATCAGGGGATTAACACACCAATTTACTTAAGGCTCTCATAACCCAATAATTTCATTTTTAAACCTTCTTGCATTGTCTCACACACGAGCTTTTGGGGAATACTACATATAGAACCATAACAAAGATGTAGGACAGCATGGTCTAACACACATAATGTAAGCCACACATGTGATTTTAAATTTTATAGTAGAAAGATATATATATGTATATATATATACACATATTCCAAAATATTATTTTTACCATGTAGTCTATGTAAAACTTAGAGATATTTTACATTCTGATTTTATCTTAAGTTTCTAAAGTAATGAATGTTTACAGTGCTAAATATGCTAATTATTAACAGACCATACACAATATATAGGCAAACATAATATTGTGTGCTACCTTATAAATATGTACAGTTATGTCAATCAATAATAAAATAAAACTTAGAGTTGGGTATATGCCTCAGTGGTAGAGCACATGCCTACCATGTGCAAGGCCCTAGGTTCAATCTCCAGTACTGCAAAAAATAAATAAATAAATAAAACTTTTTAGCTCAGGAGCCTGAGACGGGAAGATGGTGAGTTCAAAGCCAGCCTATGCAAATTAGGCAGTCCCTAAACCACTCAGCAAGACCCCCTGTCTCTAAATAAAATATAAAAAGAGCTTTAAATGTGACTCAGTGGTTAAGTGACCCTAGCTTCAATCCCCCAGTACCAAAAACTAAACCAAAAAGAAAACATTTTTTAAAAAAACAAATGAACTTCAAACTTAAAAGAATATCTCAATTCAGATGCAAAATTTTCATCATTATTTACCTAAATCAAGTTCAGTTGCCTAAAATTTCATTACCCAAAATTTATTGTTAAAAAAGTTGATGGACTTATTTCAGTTGCTTGGAGAATATTTTACAGTTTTCCAGTAACTGAGTCAAATATATCAATTTTTTTTAAAATTAGAATTTATAAATTAAAAATCAATCTTCTCTAGTGCTTAGCAACTATAATTCTACTTCCTTAATCATACTAGACACATTTTAAGTATTCAGTAGCTACATATGTCTACCATTTTGAACAATTCAGTACTCTGTACTGGACATTGAATTTGAGATTTCTATAACAGAAAGGAGGTCACTGAGAATGAGAATATAATGGTATGGATTGAAAATCTGGATGATAAAATAACTGAGAATGTGGGGAATTTGGCTTAGGGTATGTATAACTAAAAAGTCCTAATGAGAGAAGGAGGCATATTTTAGAGATGAATATATCATTTATGATTAGAATGTCCAGAGTTTAACAAGAGGAATCTTGGCTGAAGTGAGATGGTTATGGCAGGTGGGGGATCATTGGAATTAAATATGGCAAAGAACTGAAGGCACAAAACTTTGGCAGGGTCACCTATATAAATGTTTAAGTCAAGATGGTTGGTGACAGAAAAAAGGGAAGAGAGAGAAAACATGAGCCAAGAGCCTATATAAAGGAGAAATTTTGAGGAAGATACTAGTAATGACTGCAAAAATAAGGGAGCTGGGCACTTTTTTTTAATGAGGAGGGTTAAATGGAGTCCAACAATGTCAGAGGATACAGTGGTTCTTTTATATATGGGAGAGCAAATAGGAAAAGGAGAGAAAAAACTAAGTATGGCATTACAAAGTACAAATATCAACCAAAGGCTTTTGTCACAATTAAGCACATAGTGACGAGCTAATGTGACCTTGGCCACCATCCCTGAGGCCTTGAGAAAACACATGGTAGAAAAAGTAACAAAGCATCAAATAAAATATAGTTCAGGTATTCTAGGGATGAATATTGACTTAGAAAACTGTAAATAGTGTCCATGAAGAATTTTACATGACTGATATTAAAATATTTTTCGGTTGTAACAGGGAGAACAATAACAAATAAATGTTCCAATTTTGTTGTAGAACATCAGCTCTGCTGTTTAGGAGAGCAATAAGAGAGCCAACTTGGAAATCAGGATGAACAGTCATCTCTAACCCTCAGAGGAAAAGCTGCCTACACAAGCTCTGACCCTACCTAGGGACACAAACACACAGCTATGTGCACAAATACAAATTCAGATACTTTTGTTAAATAGGTTTTTCAATAAATAGGGCCTAATAGACAGGTGAGATAGCAGAGTCAGGACAGCTGTCTGCTCAAATATAAAGTCACAGGGAAGAATCCAGGAGCCAGCAGTTTTGTAAAATGGACCTATACATAGAGGTGTTCTGTACCCAAGTCAGTGGTAGTTTCCCTGAAGACTATATCCAAGAAACTTTTAGATCATGCACTAGGATCAGTAAGGCATTGTTGGAGAAAATTAAATTGCTTCCAATGAGGCTTCAGGAAGATGAAAGCACATTTAAGATTTCCTTTTGCCAGTGTTTCGCTATTTATGGAATCCATTCAAGACCTGTGTTCTGTGGTCATTCATAACCATATTGGTGTCCTCTGGTTACACTCATATGTTCAAACAAAGTAACCATCATAGAATACCTCCTACATGAATGTCCCAAATTGTGTTCATTCTTCCACATTGTCCCAAATTGTGCTCAGTTTTATTTCCAATGACTGAGAAACTACAAAAGTGGAGCATGGATAGTACTCAGAGAAGGCTTGATACCTGGCCAGGGATCATGGCATGGTAGTCGCTTCTCTTTATACTGACCAACAAGAGAAGAGGGGAAAGAGGACATGTTTGTAGGTCTCACAATGTGGTTTCCCACCAGAAACACATAACCCAGCAGCCCAGTGCATGTGAGACCCACCTTCTCACTGTATGTCCTCCCTTACTATCATCTCAGTGGAGTAGGTAGTCTACTAGGTAGTCAGTGGAGTAAGAGTTACACAGAATATTTGATTTCTAGAATAATCAGTAAGCCCTCAGCAGACACCTCACAAGCAGGGATTCTTTGTCCCCAGCCATATGTGAACTTGGAACTGCAGAATCCCAGGAAGCTCTGGACAGACTTCTCCCTGACAAGAAAAGGTTAAGTAACTTGCCCATAGCTACAAAGTATATGAGTAACAAATTTAACACAGGGAGGTCTGGGTCCAGAGCCCAGGCTCCTGAGGGATATACCAAGGAAGAAGTGGCTGAGCCCAGCATGGGGCTGTCAGACTTTAAGAACATGAAGGAATGGGAGTGGGAGGATTTATGTCTCAGACAACAGGTTCTAGTGGGAGAGGCTAACCTGGAGATTTCCAGGCTTTAGCATACAAGAACCACTAAAACATTAAACTCTAGAAAACCCACAGAGATAATCAGTTACGGACATTTATCCAGGCATTACTTAGCATCTATTCTCACCACTATTTCACAAAGAAAAAGACTTTTAAAACTAAAGAATGTAGCCATCATGCCTATAATCCAAGTGACTTGGGAGTCTGAGGGAAGAGGATCACAAGTTTGAGGCCAGCATGGGTAACTTAGCCAGACCCCATTTCAAAATTTAAAATATAAAATATAAAGAGTTGAAGATGTAGCTCACTGGTAAAGCACCCTCAGGTTCAATCCCTAGTACAAAAATAAAAATTAAAAATTAAAAAAAGACTAACATCTACAGAGAATATCATCTCAAAATCAAGGACTATCTTCTGAATTAAGACTTACCTATTGGCTGAATTTTCCTTTATTTCCAAAGACTACAAAAGTGGAGCATGGACAGTACCCAGAAAAGGCTTGATAACTGGCCAGGGATCATGGCATGGTAGTTGCTTCTCTTTATACTGACCAACAAGAGAAGAGAGGAAAGTAACTGCTTTCCCAGGCAGTCAATCAATGTCATTTGATTCACCTATATGCCCTCTATCTTCAAATTCCACACCAGTGGAAGAAGGGCCCTTTATTTTTAGGAAACAAGGGGCCATTCTTAGGCCCCTAGGAACACTAAGGTATAATGTTTATCTGATACTGCATTTTTTCCAAAAGATAATGGTAATGATGGCAAATGCCTCCTGGGTACCTATATGACTCACCCTTCTTCTTGAAGAATCACTCATCACCAACAGCCCTTGCTAACAGGGCTGTGGGGATTTTCTCATGCAAGCAAACCAGGCTAGTCAGCCTACCTCTTTTGGAAATCTAGGCTAAGAATCTCAAATTGAGACCAGCCTGCAATGAGGTGACAGGTAAAGGGTAATATGTGCTTAAGAGTGTTTCCTGCTGCAATGATGCCCATGCAGACAGGTCTAACTGCACAGAAATATTGAGAACAAAGATGTAAAATTTGCAGAGAAAAGTAGAGGCCAGGAATGTGGGGATCCCAGAGAGTGAGAAATGAGGAAGCCAATTTCTATCTTAAACTGGCTGCAGCAGGAAAAGCTAATTGGCAGAGAATGGAATGAGTAGACAAAGAGATAAACCTGGCAAGAGACCTCAAGGCCAGAACATAGTGTGGTTCCTTTTAGTTCTTGATTTTACTGTCTCATGGGGCCCAGCTGGATATCCTGCTCTTGGCTTCTGAAATATATCTTCATTCTCCTCAAATAAATTCTCCTTTTGTTCTGAACCATTTTGAAGAAGACTCAGATTCTATCTCCACCAAATCCTGGTGAAACAAGGCAGGATGTGAGATCTGTTGCAGGGAGGAGGAAATGTTGACTCCCACCCCATGCATCCTAGACTAGCCAGACCTAGAGCAAGAGAACAGAATGAAGAAGGAATATGCAGGTTTCCTGTGTGAGCACAGATGAGAATACACGTACTAAGTTCCCTGTATTTGTATTATCACCCCCTGGTATGGTCCTTTAAACCTGGTCTTCTGGGCAAAGGTCATGGTCACATCATCAAAGTTCAATGACTGCTAGAAAATTAAATAAAGGTGCATGCATGTTGGCCTCATGGACAAAGTAAAAAATTAATAGTCTGACAGTCATACAAAAAGATTAGGGAGGAACCTAAAGTCTTAACCACTGTGTACTTCCTGAGGACCTAACTCTGTGCTGGGCTCAGGGGGGATTCACGTGCCACCTTTGAGCAGAATGAAGTTGTGTTAGAGTAAATAGTCTTCTATAGAGGAAGGATCGTTAATGAACAATGAAAAGACAATAATAACCATGTGTTCCCTGTAAGGAACAGAAAATAAACACTCTAGGATTTCCAAACAAAGAGGAAATCATGACAAAAATAGCCATAATATCAACAAATGGTAGCAGCAGCAGTAGCTACTGAGCATTATTGGTCCTCACGGTGTGTCTGGCTCTGTGCTAAACACTTCATATGCCACATTAAAGTGATTAAATGACCCCAACTCTGGAGCCAGATTGCCAGGTTTGTATTCAGCCCCTGACTCTGGCACTTGCCACCTGTGTGACCTAAGAAAAGTCACATCATTTCTCTAAGCATCAGTAACTATAGCAGGTCCCATTTCACCAGGTTTTTTGAGAATAAAAGAAAATATTCATGAGGCAAACATTGGAATTCCAGGCACTTGGTGGGGTTTTCATTCTTTTATTTGTCCCTCCCACAGCCTGTGAATTAAACACTGTCATAATTTCCAGGTCACAGTCAGTGACTTCAGGTTCAGAGAGCTCTAGCACATCACCCAGAGCCATGCATGTAATAAGCAGAGATCTGAAGTCAGGTAGGTGTTATTCAGGGTCTATAGGTGTATGGTGGTGGGATGAACTTCCTACCAAAGATCACCCATCCCTCCCCTGCCTCCTTAAACAGCATGTGTCTTTCTCTACAACATTTACTATGCCTAAAATACCTTCTATGCCCTTATCATCTCTAAGTTTGCCTCCCAGAGAAAAACCTGCTCTCCTTGCTAAATTGACTTTAGGTATCACTACCCACACCTCCCAAGTACATTGTGAATATTGTAGTTAAAAGCAGAGGCTTTGGTGGTAAACATGCTAGTTTTGAGTTTCTCCTACTTAAAAGTTATGTGACCCTGGGCAGGTATTTTATTCTCTTTAAGCCTAAAGTTCCTCTTCAATAAAGCAGGAATAATAATAGAATCTGATTCTAATGAGGTGAGAGTTAAATAGGCTGATATACAGTAAATGCCCCTCAGTGCATATGGCTTAGTGAAGGCCAGCTACTATGATTGTTTTGTTATTAGTTAGTATTTTTCCAATTTGCTTCCCCAACAACCTGGAAAATGCCAACTTAGCCCACATCTCTGCTCTTGTAATTGTTGCCAAATCCTTTGCACAAAAATGCCAAATCAAGGGCAGGCACAGGCAGGGGTTATTTTAGCTAGAACTGCCAGGAAAGCCTTCTCCAAAGATAGGATATTTGAACAGAGTGTGGAACGATGTGAAAGGGCAGCCAAGGAGAGATCTGGTAATAGTGTCCCAGTCAGAAGGAACTCTACAGGCAAATCTGGGAAGAGGTTGGCATGTTCAGATCAATATTGCTGGAAGCAGTGAACTAGGGAAGAATGGAAGGAAACAAGATTAGAAATGGTCTCCCTGGAAGAAACTCTGGACTAGGGCTGGAATTGACCACTGTTCCATCCCCCAAGGACCCCAACTGTGGGTATAGGGGTGTAGGCAGACAGTAAAGTCTAGCAGAGCCTAGGAGGGCCTTCCCCCTGGTCCAGGAGAAGCTTAGGCCTAGCCTTAGTGAGCCCCTGTGTCCAGTGCTTAGCCCACAAACAATCACAGCAAATCAGAACCCCACTCCTGCAGGAATTTTTGGTTGTCTGGGGTTGTCTGGTGTGTGTGTGTGTGTGTGTGTGTGTGTGTGTTAACATCTTTGTTGAGGTATATTTTACATGCCCTACAATTCACCATTTAAGGTGTACATTTAAGGTGGGTTTTACTCAGATGGTGCAGCCTTGGACACAACATAATTTTAGAGCATTTTCATTTCCTTAAAAAGAAACACAACACAGAAATGGTCCCTCGGGGAAGGTAGGGGTACTATCTTTGGTTTCAGTGTGAAGGGAGAAATATTCTCTCAAAAGACATTTACTGAGTACCTGTTACAGATCCAGAACTCTAGGCATGGAGATAGAGCACAAATAGAAGCTCGCACTTTGCATTTGACAGATCATCCTTGAGGAACTAAATAAAGGAGCAAGAAACTATCAGAGGGACCTTTAGTTTCTGAATACAAAATAAGAGTGAGGAGGTCAGATAAATTGGGGTAACTTTCCATTAAGAAATAAAGAAAAGATTGCTGGAGGAGGGGACATTGGAATAAACCTAGAATGAAGTGAGACATTGAGCCAGGTGGACCATAAATGAAAAAAAAAAAAAAGGCACATTCTGATGTCAAAGAAAGTAAAATAGGTTATCTGCCTGAGTATAATCCTGGCCTACTATGTGTTCACATCCACAGGGACAACAAGCCCCTACACATTATTGTTATTGAAAATTGTAATATATTCATACTTCAAATCTAAGTAAATGTCTTCCATAATAAAACCTAATCACAACAATCCATGGCAAGCCAGCTCCATTTTTATTAAAAGATGGCTGTAAAAATAATTTCAGTGCATTTTTGGGTTTCAGACTGCTCTGGGGCCCTCTTTGGCCTAGCAGGCCAGCAATTGCAAAGCATTTACCTCACCTAAGCTTTGTCCACAGGGTGTCCTCTCCTCCCTATCTCCTCAGGTTTCCACAGGCTGAGGCTAGATAAACCTACAGATTAGATTCCTTCTAAGGTGAAACCCTAACTCAGACTCAGAGGCATAGCCTTCTGGGTAGTTCCTGTCCTTATCCCATTCCAATTTAGGGCTTCACACTTCACACAGTTCTTCATGGCAATAAGTAGCACCTTAATTTGTGGTGGGAAGTCCTGTGAATGAGCATCAGGATGCAAAATCAGACACACAGATTTCCATGGCTACCTGGAAAAATTCCCCACCCTGAGAGGTTTCCACAAAGTAATCAGTGTTTTGGAGCACAGGGCCGGGGACTTACCTCTGAACTAAGTTGCACCACTTGCAGGCTATATGCTCCTGGGTAAGTGGCTTTACAACGTAGAAAATCAAGGTCCAAGATCTAAAATTAAAAAAAAAAAACAAAACAATAAAACAGTAATGACTCCTTTGCAGAGGCTTTTCAAAGTAACACTGAACATTCTTGTAACTCACTGGTTTCCAAATTATGGCCCTGTACCAGCAGTTGCAGCACCAGCATTACATGTTAATTTGTTGGAAACACAAAGCTATTACATCCCACTCAGATGTACTGAACCAAAAATTCTGGTGATGGGGCCCAGAAACCTGTGCCTTAACATGCTTTGGGGATTTGGATATTCATTCAACCTTGAGAACTAAGGCTCTAAATCAATGTGTGGAGACTCTGGAAAACTATTTCTACTTATCTCAAGAATAAAGGCTCAGGGCTGGGGTTGTGACTCAGCGGTAGAGTGCTCACTTAGCATGTGTGAGGCCCTGGGTTCGATCCTCAGCACCACATAAAAATAAATAAATAAAATAAAGGTATTGTGCTGAACTACAACTAAAATAAATAAATATATTTTTTTAAAAAATAAAGGCTCACACATGACACTAAATACATATCAGTAGTTTTATTATTGATATCATCTCATCACAAGGTTCTTCAAAAAAGGAAGTTTCACTGGAAGAAAATGACAATATAATGATCAAAAGAAAAGATATACAAATGTCATAGAAAAGATTGCCCAATAACCCAATGAGCTCCAGGCACTTATGGACCTTCTTCAGAAGGGAGAGGGAGATGGAGAATGTGATGATTTTGAGGAGCTGTTAATACATATTAGTAGATATAAATGGACCTGAATTGTGACACTTTGGAATTTGAATGAACCCCAAATGCAGACATTTTCTTGTAACAAAGTCAGTCTAGGTGTAGTTGCATTTCTATTTGCTTTTCTGAAGATCTCACCATGAGGATGGAAGGCAATTGTGTTCCCTTTAGCCAGTCTGGTCATAATGCAGATAAGGAAATTTCAGAAAGAGTCCCTTTCTTTGTGATTACAGAGGGAGGGGGAACACAGGCAAGGTTAGAGGGACCTTGATTCAAAGGCAGCTCCTAAGGCCTCTCAGCATGTCAAAAAACCAGTCCTTGAGATATCATTTTCTGATCCCCAACAGGACTATGAGAGCATATTTCAGTGATGCTTCCTTGCAGAGACAATGGCACTATTTGTGAAAACATGAATGTGTTGACTGCCTGACTTAGCAAGTAGCCTCATAGGTAATGATTAAAAATTTTACACAAAAGCATACATTTGTACCATTTGACACATTTATTGTTTTATTTAAAAAAAAAAAAAAACAGAACACAGGGTGAGGACAATGTTAAAATACAGGTAGGCCTCTTGACACACTGTCACAGGCCACATGACTCAACCCTTGGTGACCTCAGGACTAAGTACTCTCAGGTCCTAGTGGAGACAAGAGATGACATGATTTCAAGTTTGTAGCATAAAATAAATCACTATTTATCTCAAATTCGCCAGGACCAGGATCCACCCCCTATGTTAGACAGATTTCTATCTCTGTGACAAAATATGTGAGTAAAACAACTTAAAGGAGGAAATATTTATTTGGCTCACAGTTTCAGAGGCTTCAGTTGGTGGTCAGCTGGCTCCATGGCTTTTAGGTCTATGGGGAAACAATGTTTCAATAAGATGGCTAGGTGGTCTTCCATCTCATGGATGGACAAGCACAATGCTAATATGTTTTTCTATGCATGCTGCCTCACACTAAAGACTAAGGCTTCATAGAGCTCAGATTTGAAAGTTGAGAGGTAAGGAACTCAATGATTAAGTGGTTAATATGTCTGACTTCTCTGTTGATTTACAAAGAAAAGAGTATCTTCTCAATGTTGTCATTTACTAGCAGCCATTCAGCTTGTCTTAGAAGCATGCTTTGATTTGAAGAAATAAACTACCCTTGAAGCATAAAACCAATAAAATAAAATAAAATAAAAACAAAAGACTCATGGCAAAAGGGAATGTTGGAAGAATGGTACTCAACTTATGGCAGCTGAGAAGCAAAGGGTTTCAGGGATAAGATATACACTTCCAGGGCACACTACCATTGAGTCTCTTCCTCCAGATAGTGACACCTCCTATAGTTTCCATCACCTCCCAATAGTGCCATCAAATTGTGAATCCATCAGTGAATTAATCCATTGATGAAATTAGTGTCCTCGTGTTCCAGTCCCTTCTGAACATAATAGCATTAGAGACATTCAACAGGTGAGCCTTTGGAGAACATTCCAGATCCCAATTATAACACCCTCCTCTGCTTCCCTTTGGAAATTTATGGTAGTCAGAATCAAGTACAAATGTGTGACTAT
Source organism: Marmota flaviventris (assembly GCF_047511675.1). NCBI lineage: Eukaryota > Metazoa > Chordata > Mammalia > Rodentia > Sciuridae > Marmota > Marmota flaviventris. The sequence continues at coordinate 126,341,676 of NC_092518.1, forward strand.
GAGATGGCCCAGCTTATATCCATTGGCTCAAGGTCACCAGTTCTTAGACTCAGCATATATGAGACTATCTTCTAAACCTCCAGCCCTCAAGGCATCACACCTCAAGGAACATTAGTGAGAAAACGTAATGACAGTTCTTAGTCCAATGCAAAGGAATGATTGCAGTGTGAGCTTTAGAGACAGATCAACTGGATTCAGTGATGCCTCATAATAGCTACAGGAACTTGGGCAAAGAGTCAGCTTTGTGCTTGAATGTTCTCATCTGTCAAATAGAACTATTGTTGGTTATCAAATCCTTTTGTATATTTCAAATGATAAGTGTCAATTTTACTGTTCAGAAGATCAACTTTTATTTTTTGGTACAAATAAGGTGAAGAAGTTTTTAAATGTGGGTGGTTTTCCTGCTTTTTAATCACTTAAGAAACTGCTATCTTTAAGACTTTTGAATTTAATCAAATGCTTATAGGTATAGTAAGAATTTGTATCAATTTAGTGAAATCCAGGTTTTAAATTTCAACTATATTAATTTAGATAAATGCTTGACAAACCAAAATTATCTCATAAATATGTCAGTTCTGGGGCTGGCTTTGAAGCTCAGTGATAGAGCACTTGCCTAGTACTTGTGAGACACTGGGTTTAATCCTCAACACCACATAAAAATAAATAGAATAAAGGTATTGTGTCCATCTACAACTATTTTTTTAAATGCCAATTCTGGAGGTGGACCTGCAAAGGCCAGTTAGAGTCCAGCTTTACCAGTAATGAAAGTGAGCTTGCTCAGGACCCTCCACTGGAACATTGCATCATCCCTTTTGCCCAGAGCTCAAGTAGCTGAGCCCTACTCTAGGCCTGGTCTGTTCTAGTAGAATAGCTGACTTTTCCCTTGCTCACAGGTAGTATACATCAGGTCTTATGAAACCCACATGTTAGTAAATATATACCATCCTACAGCTCAGTCTGTAAACCCTGGCCTGGCTCCTTATTCATGATGGCCTACCATTCCTTCAGATATGGTCACAACTTACTGGGAACAAATGGTCCATCCTCTCTGGAGACAGTCACAGAGATGTTTCCTCCCTTTACTTACCCTCTAGCCAACTCTCTCCTCTCTGAAAGGCTCATGTGAAATAACCTGGAGATTCCTTCTCCTGTACCAGATACTTGAGCTACACCCTGGTACAGGTCTCAAATACTCATGGATATCTCAGCTCAGACACTTATTGGTATTGTCAGCCTGCTTGTCTAACTGTTCATTAAAAATACACTCATGCCACCTTTCAGGGGCATTTCAAAATCAGTAGGTCCAAAGTCCAACCTCTGTTTCTTCCTTACCAGGTATCTGTTCTCCCAGATATTCAGAAAAAAAAATAAAAAAAAAAAAAAAAAAACTAAGTATGTTCCTTTATCCTTCATTTGGTTCACAGCTACATCTGATGCAATAGAAAAATCATATAAGTTCTGTGGTTAAGCTCTATCCAAAACCTGATTATTTTCCCTGGTCTTCCGCTACTACTCTGGTCTGGATCCCACATAACAATTCTCCTGGAGTCTATTGGAGTAGCTTCCTCATTGGTCTACCTGCTTCCACCCTCATCAGTCTCCCATTTTTCCCTTTTCCTATGTAACCCCTAGAAACTTTTAAAAAATCCTAACCCAGCTTCTGTTCTCAGTTTTTCATGCTCATATTGCCCCAGGAATAAAGGCCTAGCTGTTCAGGTTGGTTTTCCAGTTGTGACTCCTCCCCTTACATCATATTCCCTGCAGGCACCAGAGAGACTCCAGGTTTCCTGAATGCTGCAGACACTATTACATCTCCAAGCTCTTGCACATACTGCTGAAAGAGTATACACTGCCTACAACTCTCCCACATCTACTCTGGCTGGATGTAAGAAATAGGAACCTATATCATGATTACCCCACTGTCCTTCCTGGATGATGGAGCCTGGGCTGCAGGGATCTGAACAGTGTCGCTCATTTGAGGCTTTATGTTCAGAGGTAGGGGAAGCACTGGGTGGGTGAGAGCCTACAAGATACAAGACTACCTCCTCAAACAGGATCTATCCAAGTGTGGTTGAAAAACAATCAGCTAACTGGACGGGACCCAGTTTTTCTGTCCCCAACATAGCTCCCACAGCAGAGCACAGCAGTCAGGGGGTAACACTGCCCTCAGATCCACCTCATACAAGCATACAAGAGGGACAACACCTCCTTTACTATCACATTTGATATGACCAGGCTCCAGAGTCTCTTTCTGGGTGATCAAAGAAAGAACAGATAAAATAACTGCCAGAGGGAAGATACCACCCTATCCACCTGCTGCAGGGCTACCTGGCATGCTTCTTTCTTTGTCACCACCATGGCTCTGTCTGAAGGTTTTTCTGTTTCGTCTATGACTAAAAATACTGACCTTCACAAAAGCAACTCTAAAGCCTCATGTTACCTATATTGAATGAAATAATTTATGAACTCCCAGATGCTTGGCTTTTGCCTTGTGCACTGAAAACTACATTACCTGCCTGTATAGTCAGGGATTGTGTTCCAAAACAGTGTAGCCAATCCTTCTTTTCCATTCCAGCAGCCCCTAAATATTGATTAACTTCATCCCCAACACACATACACACACACACACACACACACACACAAGATTAAGCAGGGATTAAGGTGTAGTTCATGTGTGTGGGAGGGTGAGGAATTTTCTGCTTCTTCCTTGTCTCCTCTAATAAGGATTGTAGAAGAGAATTTCCTTGACCCCTCAAACTCAACCTGTACAAGGGAGTAATCAATTAGTACTCTTTCCTGTATCCTTTGTGGTGTTGTTTTTTACTTACTTAATTAACCTATAGGTATCTCTCACTCTCACTCAATTGTATAATCTGCCTCATCTTTTCTTGGTGACTATACACTCTTCCATTATGGCATTAGTTCATGTCAATATCTAGAACAATGGGCAAAATTATGAAAGATAATTTAGAACTTCAATGACTTCATTAAGAAACCTGGCATCTTGTTCTATTGTCTCATCAAAAGCCTATCCAAAGACATAGTCAGATTAATGCTTATAACAGCACAATTCACAATAGATAAATTATGGAATCAACCCATATACCCATGAATAGAGGAATGGATTAAGAATTCATGATATGTATGAGTTCAACTCAGCCATTAAGAAGAATGAAATTATGGCATTTGCCAGTAAATGGTTAGAAATAGAGAATATGATGCTAATTGAAATAGTCAAAACACAGAAAATCAAAGGTTGAATGTTTCTTGCATATGTGGAAGCTAGGGTAAAATAAAGTAAATGGGGAGGGAAGGATAAGATTACATAAAGATCCAATAAAATATAAATTAATGGTTGAGCAAAGGAAGTCTAGTAGAGGAAGGAAATGAAAGAATGGAGGGAGGACAAGAGGAAAAAGAAGCGGACCATGAACTGACATTGATTTCTATGCATGTGTGAGTTTGTTGGGATGAAACCAACTACTATATATACTCATGAAGCTCTAATAATAAAAAAGAAAAACATAGTAAAGTAAGCATCATTTCAGTTAAAATGTTGTATTACTATGCTCATTTGAATTATTACAATTAGTTACAGTTTTGATATTAAAGTAATTGTCTCCTTAAAAAAAAAACCTATCCATTCTCATTACCTCTCCTGGTCCTCAACCATCTTCTTACAACCTTCCAAAGTCCCTTCATCTCCCTTGAATCCTTTGATCTGTCCCTCTTCTATACTCCTCTCTCCTTAATTTTTCCAAATAGAATAGCTGTATTATAAGAGATCTTTATGGTTATAAAATTTGTGTTCATGACCTCTGCTAGTCTACTAAGAGATACTTTTGTATGACAGTTCAAAACAAACAACCTCCCAGTTTTCTTTATAAATTAAAAAGCTACTGTGAATAAAACCTATAATCAATGTATGTGAATAAAACTGTATTTGGAACAATATCATCATAGTTGAATAAATTTATATGTAAGATATGCATGATACTTTTATTAAGGAAAATCTAATTTTGTCCTAAAGTAAAATGACTAAATTTGCATAAAAGAAGGTATAATATAATACCTAAATGGACATAAAGGAAAATTTTATTTGATCAGATCAGAGCTATCTAAGATATAATGGGTATTTTTCAAAAAAGAGCCGTAATATAAAATGATATATGAATGCAAAACTAAAATTTTATTTTCTGTTAAAATGACATTTTCTTATATTAGTATTTTGTTTTTAATAAGAATTATCATTTTTTTCCTCACGTTCCAAGAAATCTCACTAAAAGGCATATATATAATGATTCCCTCTGCTTTATTTTGATTTCATCATGTCCTCAAATAAAGAAATCAGGCTTGTCATTTTTAAAAGATGTGCACACTTGCACATGCTGTTTCTCTCTCTCCCCACACACAGCCAATGCAAGGATACAGCGATTGCACAGCAGTGGCCTACATGACTGAAAGTAGGCCCCCACTAGATACTGGGTTCACTCTGAGCTTGCAATTCCAGCATCCACAACACTGAGAAATAAATTTTTGTTATTTAAACTCCTCAGACTATGATAATTTTTATTGTAGGAGCCCAAACTGACTAAAACATCTCCTGTATTTAATGTAAAATACTTTATTGTCACTTAGGTTAAATATATAGACATGGAGTTATTACACATGATCTTATATGATTCCTTATTAAAACCTCCTAAAACACTTCTACCTTAATTAAAATTTTGTTATTTTTTGCAAGAAAAATAAAGATATCTAAATTATTCCAGTGTGTCTGAGGCATCATATGTTTTATATAGCATTAAGCATAAATCAAACATAATGCCTATTGTAACAAAGAATAATAAACTACCTTAGTAGGAATAGAATGAGGATTTTTCCCTGCTATCTACAATTGAAAAATGAGCACTAAGGAAAATATATATCACCACATAAGTAAGTGTATTTTATGTTTTAGTATTAATTCTAGAAGACACTGAATTTAAATGTCACTCTTTTTATATTCTGCTTAAGAAGGCAGGTGTACTTTTATAAATGGAAATAGTGAATAATAAATGTTTCTAGTAACAATGACAACAAAAAAACTTCCTGACAACTATTGACATTTTGCTTCCCCAAATCCATTCCTAAATGATACCTTTTGCATCAAAAACTGTCTTTTGGGCTTCTCAAAATGCCCCTGGAAAATTCCAGGAGACTACTTCTTTCATCTTATAAAAAGAGAGGTACTAAAAACATAAAGCTTATTTAATATGTTATGAATTGCATGGGAACTGCTATCAAATCAGAAAAGATGCTTAACCCTCTATACGTCAATTTTACCTGGATCAAATATTACTAATACAAATATTTAGGTAATTATATACAATTTGTAGAGATTTATCTATGTCTCTGTTGACCACAATGTGTTTCTGTTTTTTAGAGTCCTATTGTTATACTGCTTGATACGAAATAAGAACAATGTCCTAAGTCATCACTTCAGTTACTGTATTAACCATTAAATTGACCAACTTTTAACTATTTTAAGTGTAGGAGATTCTAGGCCAATGTTTTTAAATTGGGGATTTATACCAACACTTTGAAGCTCTTTATCTCTAGTTCTTGTACTCAAACCACTCCCAGCCAAGAAATTAGACACTCATTTTTCTGGAACCAACATCACTAATTTTGAATCCTACTGAAAGAGCCCTTACCCTCCTTACCACTAACATTACTTTGGGACTGCCTGTTCTGTGAACAACAGCTTGAGTACTTTACTTTCCTCTTCCTAGTTGGATTGGATAACACCTCCATCAAAAGGGCCCATTCATAATTCAAATTAAAATCCAAGACAATTATCTTTATAAACCCTGAAATCCTCTAAGAAAACTAGATCGTGTTAACTACATAGTCTCATTACCCTTTTATCAACATTATTAATTAACATTATTAATAAAATAAATAACATTATTATTACATGAGACCTGTAAGAGGTGATTAGGCCATGAGGACTTCCAATCTCATGAGTGTATTTAATGCCTTAATAAAAGGATTTTCAGGTGTGATCTCAATCTTTCTTGCCCTCTCACTTTCTGTCATATGAAAATGAAGCAAGATGGCTTGTCTGTTGATGTTAGCACCAGACTCATCAGCTTCCAGATCTATGACCAATAAAACTTTGTTCATAATAAATTACCCAGCCTCAAGTATTCTGTTATAGCAGCATAAAATGGGCTAAGATATCACCCTACAAATTTCCTGCCATCCCTGGAACTTCTTTTAAAAGAAATACCTCTGAATGAAATGCCTTTGACAATTTGATTTTAAGATACTTGCAGAGAATGTGGTCTGAGCATTCTCCCTCTTGCAGTAGTTTTTTCAAATATTTTTTTTCTTTATGTAAGTTTAGATTTATTATTATTTGCCATCAAAATGAATATGCGATGTAATATTCATTTCCCACAAAACAGATATTAATTAAATACTTAATGTGCTTTAAGCCCTGTTATAGGTAGATGGGAGACAACAGGACCCACAGAGACATAGACACCTGCTTCGAGAGGCTTATACTGCAACACAGAAAGATGGAAGGTAAGATTAACAACAAAATAAAAATTTATAGCATAGGTAGACTGAGGGATGTAAAAGTGGAGTGTCATCCCTGAAAATTTACTAGCTAAGACTGAAAGAAGTAGAGGACTGAAATTATGGGAAAATTTCAAGCAAAGGAAACAGCTTGGGCAAAGGCCCTAAGTTGATATAAAGTCTGAAATCTTCTGAAAAACCAACGAGGATGTACAATTGAAACCAGGGATGGCCAGTAACACTCCTATCAAAGAACAAAGAAGACCAAACTAAGACAATTAGGGTAATCACACCCTACTTTTCACAGGAATATGCAGTAACCAAAGCCAGCCAATTAGGTCATGGAATTAACTGCAGAATAGAAGGTTTGAGCTTAAGAGTGATCTAATAAAAAATAAGTTTAAGAGATTTTATTGATGGTTGTCAGAAGTAAAACATTTTGTTCTCTTATAATGAACAAAATATCATATAGCATCACTTGATAATCAAAACAATTCAAGCTTCTCCAGAAAAAAAAAAACAGGATCTATAGTGTGTGTGTGTGTGTGTGTGTGTGTGTGTATGTGTGCATGTGAAAGAGAGAGCATGTGTATGCACAATACTCAGCTTTCATCACTGTAACCAAAATACCTGACAATAATAACTTAGAGGAGGAAGAGTATATTTTGACTCATGGACTCAGAAGTCTCAGTCCATGATCAGACAATTACATTGCTTTGAGCCCTCACAATGGTGGAAGATCAAGGTGGAAGAAAGCTGTTCAGCTACTGGCAGCCAGGAAACACACACACACACAAAGGATCCAGGGAAATCCCCAAGGGCTTGTCCCCAGTGACATAGTTTATCCAGCGATGCCCCACCTGTCAATGATTACCACCCAGTAGTCCACTCAAATCATTAATCCATCTAATGGATTAATCCATCCACAAGGTTATAACTCTCATAATCTAATAATTTCACCTCTGAACATCACTACATTGGATATCATGTTTGCAACACATGAGCTTTTCAGGGGACATTTCATATCCAAAAAAGCTCATGTCATCTCACTATGCAAAACACATTTGATACATCTGCAGTAGACCCCATAATCTTAAGAGTTCCAGCTTTTCCCAAAAGTCCAAGTTGAAAGTTTCCTCTCAGACTCAAAGCAAACTTGTTTATAAGCCCCTGTAAAACTCAAAAGCAAGTTATACACATCCAATACACAATGGCACAGAGTACACACTCCCATTTAAATGGGAAGGACAGGTGCATAGGAAGAAAGAATGAGATCAAAACCCAGCATGGAAAAGTCTTGTAGCTCCATATCCAGCATCCTGGCCACATGGCAGCAAAATGTGATCTCCAAAGAGATTGGGAAGTCCTTATGGCCTTGTTGGTTGCAACCAACTTGGCTTCTTTCTTATCCTGGCTCTGTCTGCAGCCAGCAGCTTCCTTTGGCAGATATTCCACGTTCCTGGCATCTCTTAAACCCTGGGGTCTCCATTCCAGCTTTGGCTTCATTCTCACTGTTTCATACATCATCCTACCAGGGGCTGCCCACAGGGATTCTGACCCGGCTACATTTTTCCTGGCCTCCCAGGAATATCTTTGAAATCATGGTAGAGGTCTTCAGGACCCCTTAATTTGAGTATCCTGCATTCCTGCAGAACCAGCATTACACGGAGTATGCCAAGGTCTGCTACTAGCTCAATCTGTATCCAGAACTCCTTGGACCACACTGCAGTGTCCTCTAAGTGTAAGCAGGTGGGCACCATGAAACAAATTCTGAGGAAATAGCTTTCTAGGCATCCCTGTTCATGCAGAATGCCCCATGGTCTCTTTTTGTTGTTGCTGTTGTTGTTCTTTTAGATTTACATGACAGTAGAGTGTATTTTGACATATTATACATACATGGAGTACATAAAGAAGAATGAAATTATGGCATTTGTAGGCAAATCAATGGAACTGAAGAACATCATGGTAAGTGAAATAAGCCAGTCCTCCAAAACCTAAGGCTGAATGTACAGTCCTATGTTCTCTTAAAGGACTTTTAACTTTTATAATCTTGAGCCTGTGATGGGTGTGGTCATGCAGATTCCTGACATGCTCGCAGTACATCATTCATATAGTTGTGGAGGCTTAGAATTTTAAAGATATGCAGTCAACAAACTGGAGATCTAATGGTGAGCTAATGGTATATTTCTAGTCTGAGTCTGGAGGCCCCGTAGCCATGACAGCTGAGTATAAATTTCAGTCTGTGGGCTTCCAGATTCAAGAGCTAGGAAGAGACTCTGTTTTACTTCAAGGCCAGAAACAAGTAGAGACTGATGTCCTAACATGAATGAGACAGGAGTTCCCTACTTTTCATCCACCTACCTTAAGAGAAATCTCCTTTAATAAATCTTTTAATTGAAATATTACCTTTATCCCTCACAGACATTGCCAGAATAATGTTTGACCAAATGTCTGAGCACCATGTGGACCAGAAATGTTAAAACATAAATAAATTAGTACAAGTCTTTAAAACAAAGTTCTACTCTAAAAAGGAAATACTTTTACCAGACACTTATTAGTCAGGGAAGGGAAATTACTCAACTCTATCCCTCTCTACTACCCTTCCTTCATCACCCAATAAGGAGAAGAAGCTAAGAAACACTTATGAAAGCCACAGCCCAGAGATAAACTGAAAGACTAAGATTTAATATGATGATACATGCAGTTCCTCCCTCATACTTTACTACCAAAACCACAGTGCTCAGGTGTAAAGTATTGGATTACAGCTGAAGGAGAAATAAGGAACAGACTTTATTTAAGAAAGTATTCTTAGGGAGCCCCAGAGATAACATGATGGGCAAAAACAAGGATACTGTAGTAGTCCATTTTCTTTTGTTATAACAGAATACCTGAGATAAGGTGATTTGTGAAAAAAACAAAGAGGTTTATATTGGCTCTTGCTCCTGGAGTCCAGAAAATAAAAAAAAACATGGCACTAGCATTTGCTTAGCTTCTAGTAAGGGGCTTGTGCTCCTTTAACTTATGTTGGAAAGAGGAAGAGCATATACATGCAAGCAGGAGAGAGAACATGAGGAGCGATATTGCTCTATAACAACCCACTCTGGTGGCAACTACTCTAGTCCCAGGAAAGCACGAACTCAATTACCTGAGAAAGACATTAATTCATTTGTGTATGCTTCATCCCAAATACCTTCCACTAGATCCCACCTCCTCTCAACTTCCTTACATTAGGAATCTACTTTCAACATGAGGTTTGATATGAACAAACCATAGCAGATACTAAAAAAAAAAAAAAAAAAAAAAAAAAAAAAAAAAAACATTAAATCAATCCAACTTCCAACTGCTAGCCAAACTTATATAAAATCAGGCAATATTGAACTGTACCTGAGCCCTGTGATCCTGGAAAACAATTACTATTAAAAAAAGTCTGCCACCATTTGTGTTGTAGGAAATAGCTTACTGCAAAGAATCACTGTTCCCTGTATTACTTAGCTAAGACTTATAGGTAACTCTCTTGTTTCCCTAAGACAAAACCAGACACAGACCCTCCAAATTCCCATTCTTTGTCTTGTTACTGATTAATTAGCTGACCTATTGGTTCCCACTAATTAATGAAAACAAAATGCCTATTATCTTGACTTGAGCAAATTTAGTTAGCTTCTCTCCTTCCCACAGGGTGCTGAACTTTGACTTAACCCCGAGTTTAAACAAACATTGGAATTCTTAATAATCCTTCTTCAATACTGAGTGACTGTAATGCAAGAAATTTCTGAATCCAATTGCCAATCACATTTTATAAACCTGAACATCTTATGAATAGTCTGATTATGTGTGTCTCACTCTCCCATAACTAGTTCCTATTAGCTCTATTTACTCCTCACTATAAAGAAAATGTAATTCTATCTTTTGAGACACTTAACATATTTTCTATGTTTTCCCTATTACACTAATCTTTTCAAATTAAGTCTCTCCTTATTCAAGTCTGCATTTGTTATTCGATAAACCTCACACTAATTGCCTACTTACCTCAGTCTCTATTACCTGATACATCATCTGTGGATTTCAATTTTAAAAATACAGATCTAAAAGGCAAGACAAAACACAATCTTAAGAGGCAAATCATACATCATAGCCAGAGTTGGATATGATACAGATTTTGAAATTCTCAGACAGAGAATTTAGCATAATTTTGATTAATTGGTTAAGGCTGTATTGGGAAAAGTACACAATGTACAAAAACAGATGGGTGATGTAAACAGAGAGATGGGAATTCTAAGAAAATGTAAGGAGTAGGAATTGAAAACAGCAGAAATGGAGAATGCCTTTTATGGGTTCATCAGTAGACTGGACACAGCTGAGGAAAAAGATCAGCAACCTTGAAGATGCTAATAGAAGACTTCCAAACTGAAATGCAAAAAGAATAACAATGAAAGGAATAGAACTGAAGAACCAAGAACTGTGGAACAATTTCAAGAGGTGTAGCATGTACATATATCAAAAGGTGTAGTATAACAGAAAGAGAAGAGAGAATGGATCAGGAGGAATATCTAAAGTAATAATGATGGAGGACTTCCCTAAATTAATGGCAGACACCAAACCACAGATACAGGAAGCTCATGAAAATACTAAGTAGAAAAAAATAGCAATACAATACAATAAAGCATTGTTCAAAATACAGAAGGCCAAAGACAGATAAAACTTTGGGGGAAAAAAAAGCTGAAAGGTGGAAAAACATTTTATCTACGAAGGAACAAGAATTACAGAGGACTTCACATTTTTTAAAAATCCATAAAAACAAGAAGTGAAGTGAAATTTTAAAAGTGTTGAAAGAAAATAAATAGTGCAGGATTCTGTACACTGCAAAGTAGTCTTCAGAAGGGAAAAAAAAATCACAGACTATCTCACGAAAAACTCAATGAATTATCATCAGCAAACCTGCCCAAGAAATTCTTTAAAATTCTTTAGGGTAAAGAAAAATAATATGGGCCAGAACTTATTTTTCTTTTTCTTAATTTTTCTACCAGATAACTGTCCAAAGTAATAGTGATAACATTGTATTGGGCAAAGGCCCTATAGCATACGGAGAAGTAAAATGAGTGATAGCAATGTCAGAAAGGACAGGAAGGAGGAATTGGGAATATTCTATTATAAATTACCTTCAACACCCACAAAGTTGTATAATGTTATTTGAAAGTTAATTTGGTTCAGTTTTAAATTTATTTTACAAATTCTAGGGCAGCCCCATCTACTAAAACCAGTAGAAAAAGTTGTACAACTTCTATGCTTAAGAAAGGAGAAAAAAATGGAATCATATGAATGACACAGAAGCACAGAAGACAAAACAAGATGGAAAGGGGAAAACAGGAACAAAGAACACATATAACTAATAGAAAGTACCTACAAATTGGTACATATTAACCAAACTTTAATAATTATTTTAAACAGGAATGGTCTAAATGCACTAAATACCAGATACTACCATAGTAGATTAAAAAAGAAAGCTAAGACCAAATTACGATTTGACTACAAAATATGATATTAAAAAATGTATTACACTACAATGGATAAGGTAAAATTAAAATTACCTCAGGGAAAATATCTGAACCATTATAACACATAAACTTTAGGGGGGTGGGTACTAGGGATTGAACTTAGGGACTCTCAACCAGTGAGCCACATCCCTACCCCTTTTTATATTTTATTGAAACACAGGGTGTCACTGAATTGCTTAGTGTCTCACAAGCCTGGGTTTGAACTCAAGATCCTCCTGCCTCAGCCTCCTGAGCTGCTGGGATTATAAGTGTGCACCACTGCACCTGGGTGAACACAAGAAATTTTAAAAACAGAATGAGAACAAAAGCAAAAAGAAAACAAATTAATTTATGTAAAAACAAAAGCTTTGTAAAATTATATTATTTATTTTCAGTCAAATATACAGATAAGTAAACTAGGCTAATTTACAATGTTCATTCATGAAAACTCTCACCACTATATAAGCTCCCACATTAAAAAACAAAAAAAACAAAACAAAACAAAAAAAAAAACTGTTGCATAGTAAGCACAGGTAGCACAGTTGAAGGCTAAGAAAAATCATTATGTTAGCTAAGGAAAGGAATTGATACTTCAAGTTGAGTTTGAGAATACAGGTAAGAAAACATTAAAACAACTTTGTAAATCCTACCTCCTGGTAAAATTTTATTTTGTAACTTTCTTTTCCTAAGCATATTTTCAAATAAAAATTAGCAGAATGGGTAACATTGAGAATTTCCCTTTTTTATATCGCAAGATTTTCTACCAGGCTGGGGATGTGGCTCAAGCGGTAGCGTGCTCGCCTGGCATGCATGCAGCCTGGGTTCGATCCTCAGCACCACATACAAACAAAGATGTTGTGTCCGCCGAAAACTGAGAATAAATATTAAAAAAAATCTCTCTCTCTCTCTTAAAAAAAAATTAAAAAAAAGATTTTCTACCATTTGATTGTTGTTCCCCATTTGAAACAACAAACTTTGTTGTGATCTCATGGCCTTCATGAAATCTTTTGGGCTCATACTTATTGATATATTCCGTTTTTTCAAATGTTTTCTTTTATGCCTTTTATTTAGTATGCACATTCAATGATTTTAAAGTCAGATAAAAGTGAAATCAATTCATTCATTCTAGCAATGTTTATTGAATATCTACTTTGTAACAGTATTTTACTGGGCACCTGAGATACATTAATAAGCACAATAGACAAAAACACCTTGTTCATGAAACTAAATTGAAGAGGGTTAATTTCTTGAATGTTACATGATAGTTTTTATTTAACCCTCTTCATAAGTATACTCACTATTTAAAAAAATATTTGTAAGGAAACTGTGTCTTAAAGAGGTCAAGTTACTTGTGAACATCACATGGCTAATAAAAAGCTGGGCCAAGTTTATAACCCAATTTTTCTTTTGACTTTCAGAATAACTTCAGGAAGTGGCATTGTTCTTGTTACAGGAATGATGATGCTATATTTGTGTGAGGAATGTTTCTGAAAGCAAATTGGAAAATGACCAAGCACAGCTATTGAGCCCTATCTTAACTGTTTAATCGATTAGGATTTAATGGGCATTCATTGATTTCTGACGTCTCCTTTTTCTCCACTACGTAGGAGAAACATACCATCTTCAGACAGATGTAAGAATTTGAATGAAAATCAGAATAATTCAGAAGCTTATGCCCAATATTTGAGAAAGGATTTTAGTTAAAAAGATCTTAACATAAATATATGAATGTGTATAGTGGATCTTAAATCATAAGGAAAAAGTCTTTAGGACCCAAACACATGAGTCCTAATAAGTTTTTTTCTGGCATAATAGGTTATATTTCAATCAGAAAACATTTTTTTTATAAATCATTCCTTCAGAATTATGTAAAAACTGAGCATTTTAGAATAATCATAATAGCTTATTATTCTAGAGGCAACCATATCTCAGACTTTGTACTATTTCTCCCTTTTGTGTGGAGTTAGATAATAGTGTTTTGATAGCATACAATGAACAATAAATAGTAAAAACAAAAATTAAAAATAAAAAATAAAATTCCAGAGCAGGTTCCATTCTGTTCCTGTTTCTATCACTTCTTGCTTTGTTTTGTTTTATATGATTTCCCTCCTGTGAATTATTTCACTCTTATAGATTGATATTCTTACAATACTTCTGTAATTTCTATTCTGAATTTTCATCTGAGCTCTGAGACCATACTTTCAATTGGACATCTTTACAGAGGCAACTAAAACTCACTGGAGGCAACTAAAACTCACTGTAAATAAAAGACTTATTTTCTTTCATAAACATATTGCTCTTTGAATTAATCTATTCCAGTTCATGTCTTCATCTTGTACCCATTCCCCCACAATATGTGTGCTTGTGTGTGTGTGTGTCTCTGTGTGTGTGTGTGTGTGATTCTTGGTTTCTTGCTTTCTCTAATCCCATTGTCACATTTTTTTAGTTCCATATCCATAACTCAAATCCACTGCCTCTAATACATCCACAGTGTTTTAGTTCATATTTTATTGGACTCGTGACCAAATTTTTGAAATATTCACTGGTTTTTGCCACCCATGCAAATCCATTCTCCTTACTATCATGATTATAAAACTTATAGAAAACAAATCTTAAACTATCAATGCCTAAGGAAACTCCATCATTTCCCTATCAACATAGATACCAAACTTTCATTTTAGGACCTTTCATTTTATTGCAACTTACTTCTATTATATACACTTCTGATAGGTTAACTTAGGACTTTTTCCTGACTCATGGGGAGTTGTGATGGATTTTAAGTGGAAGATTAATGTGGCAAAAATTTCCCATTAAAAAGGTCATTGTAGTTGCAGAATAGGGAAGAGGTTGGGGGTAGTCTTCCTTATGCATTTTCCCTATTTTGTGTATCTAGACTTCTTTCCAATGCTACCAATTCTCCTCTTTTGTAGCTGCATTATCTACATTAAATTCCTGTTTATTTAACTGCTATTCAGACTATTTATTAAAGGCAATTATGTACTATCAGATAGCATTGTAACAACTTTGCTTCTACTCTAAATGAGATGAGTCTGACCAGAGAAGATACATGATCCTACTAACATTTTACAAGGATTACAGTGTTGACAACAGACTTAAGAGAGCAAGAAGGCCAGTTGGAAGGCTGAGGTAATAATTTACATGATGTATAATGGTGAGATGAACTACAGAGGTAGCAGTGGAAACAGTGAAAACTTGTAGAATATTGAGGCATTTTAAAGATAAAACAATATCTACACTTGTATAGAACATGGTTTGCAAGAGAGAGGAGTCAAGGGAACTCCAAGGCTTTGGATTTCAGAAATTGGTAGAATGTCATTGGCACTTACCCATATGGGTAAACTTGAGAGAGTAATAGTTTGGGGGAAGACGGTTAGGAGCTCAGTTTTTGTATGGAGCTGCTTATTTGTCATCTAAGATGTTATGTAATTTATCATATTAACAAGTTTGGAGCTCAGATGAGAAAATTGAGTAAGAGAGAGAAATTGGGGAGTTATCAACACATTGATGATATTTAAAGCCTACACCTACATGAGATTAACAAAGGAATGAGTATATGTGGAGATGAGAAGAGGTCCAAGTATTATGCCTCAAAAAGGTCTGTGAGATGTGGGAGAAATAGCAAAGGAAACCAAGAAGCAGCAGCCAGACATGTTAAAGATTAATCAGGAAAACATATAATGAAAAAAGTGTCCCAGGAATGAGAGTGAGGGCTCAGGTGGTGAAGTGCTTACCTTGCATGTGTGAGGCACTGGGTTCACCACATAAAAATAAATAAAATAAAGGCATTGTGTCCATCTACAACTAAAAATATTTTAAAAAGGAGAGTAAGCAACTGTATCAAATGCCACTTATTATTCAAGTAACATGTGGAAGACAAATGACCAGTCAATTTGGTGGCCATGAGAAAAGCAATGTTTCAGTTACCTATTGGTACATAAAAATTTAGCCCAAAATATTGTGGCTTAAAACAGCAAAATTCATTTGATTATGATCTCTCACAGTTTTCAGATTTGATTGGGCTCTACCAGGAAATTCTCACACAAGAGTTCCATGTAGGTGTAGTTAGTTATGGCAGAGACAGTGGTCATCTTGTAGTATTCCTCACCCAACATCTTGGAATGGATGCTGGTTTCATGTTGGGAGTGTCAAATGAACTCTCACAATCCAGACTCTCAAAATGCCCTGCCCTTATATAATGTGTGTTAGCTTGGAAAGACATGTGGAAGCAGTATCACTTCCAACTATGGGAGTCATACATTATTTCTTCAGTATTTTCCTCCTTAGAAATGAGTCAATAAAGTCAGCCCCATTAAAAGGGAGAAAAAATAGACTGTATTCTTTATGGTAGAAGTATCAAAGAATTAAAAGAATATTTTTAAACCAGCACAAACAGTTTTAGTGGAGAAATTCAGATGAGGTTGGAGTAAAAAAGAGAGTGGAGAGGAAAATTGGAGAAATCAGTATGAACAACTCTTTTGAGGACTTTTACATTTTAAATGAAAGTCAAGAATTAGAGCAGTAGCTGGAGGGGAAGATAATCCAAGGGGTTTATTTTGTTTTTAAGAGAAATGACAGCATGTTTATGTGCTGTTGGGCATTATCCCCTAGTAAAACTTCTGGTGATGCAGAAGAAAACAATGCTATTGAAACAATTTATTTTAATATGCAGAAGGGTATGGCGTCTGATAAGTGAGTAGCTAGGAGTACTTACCTTTCAGTACAGTGAGACAAAGGAATTTATATGTGCAAAGATGGCTTTAAGGAAGGATTTCTTTTTTGATTGTTTCTATTTTCTCTGTGGATTACTAATTAGTCATCAAACTGAGAGTGAGGATGGTGAGAGATGTTGGGATATTTAAGAAGAAAGGGGAAAGTATGATAGGTCAGCTAGAAAAGTGGGAAAGTAAACAGATTAGGAAAATATAATACTCAGCTCACTTGAGGGTATTGACAGTGAATATAAAATGAGACCTGCATAGACGTGAATGTGTTTCTTCTAGCCACACTGAGATTCATGAAAACTGATATGGGATAGGTGAAGAGCTAGATTGAACCAGATTTTTATAGTTGTGATTTAGTTAAGTGAGTACAACAGTGTGGCTAAAAAGGGACAAAAGAGTTGCATATGTCAAATTCAGTGATTCTGATAATTGACTCTCAAATGTAATCTGGGAAATGTAGGATGTAAAGATGTAAGTAGGGTGATCAATATAAAAATAGGCTATAGTTTCAATATATTGGAGATCCTGGAGTTTTGATAAGATAATAAATGGAGTGAATTGTAAATTTAGGAGGTAGTGCCAAGCAATAGGATTATGGAGGAGTTGGGGTAATTGGAAATGTTAAAATTTAGATAGGGGTATGGTGGTGCTTAGCCAAGGGGGTAGAAAACAAGTTCATTGGAAAAGAAAAGGAAATGAGATTGGAAGGACCATCTGAGTTTATATTGAAATTGTCCAGAAAGGAAATAGTAGTAGTAGTGTTGGAGAGAGTGACAGGGAGGCAATGTGTAAAATTGCCTGCAACAATGGGAGAAGCAATGGGGTCTATGTTTAAAAGGGCTTTATTTGCCACAGGAAGGGATTTATATTGATGGTGATCATTTCTAGAAGACCCAGTGAATGAGTTTTAATAGTTAAGAAAGGGTAGGAGAAATATTATGACAAGAAGTTTCAGTATGGATTTTAGAGTCCAGGAAATGAGAGATGGATGACCTAGGACTCCTGGCTGGCCTACTTACTAGATTAGATTTTTCTGTTTGTTTAAGCAAAAGGAAACATAACATAAATTATTTCATCTTAAATTTTAATTATTTAATTTTGTTAACTATTAGTACATTGTTTTACAACACGTCTCTAAAAATTTTTCAACATGCATGTCTGAAACACCATATTCATTCACAAGCAACTCACTCTCTTTTTGTCCTTAACCTCCATTACTGCCAACCATGATTTTATAATTTGTTTCTATGAGATTGACTACTTTAAATACAACATATAGGTGGATTTATGAAGTATTTGTACTTCTGTGACTAGCTTACTTCAGTTAGCATGATTCTTCTAGATTCATTCATGTTGTAGACTATACAGGATTTTTCCATCATTTTAAGCTAATAATATCTCATTGTATGTATAAACCACATTTTCTTTATTCATTCATTTCTTAATGAACATTTAGATTATTTCCAACTCTTGAATATTGTAAATAATGCTATAATGAATATGGGATTGCAAATACCTTTTCAAGTTTCTGATTTCAATTCTTGAGATAAATACCCACAATTCAGATTTCTGTATCATATAATAATTCTAGTTTTAATTTTTTCAGGAACCTTCATAATGTTTTCCAAAACAGATGCATCATTTTACATGCACACCAACAATGCATGTAAACACAGTTTCAATTTCTCCAAATTCTCACCAACATTTCTTTTTTAGTGTCTGTTGGATAATGGGAATTGTAACACATGAGAAATGATACTGAATTGTGATTTTTATTTGCAATTCCCTGATCATTAGTGACAGTGGGCATCTTTTCATATACCAATTGGCCATTTGCACATCTTCTTTGGAGAAATGTCTATTCAAGGCATTTTTTTTCTATTTTGTTGGGTTATTTGCTATTTTGCCATTGAGTTTTAGGAGTCCCTGATATATTTTGAAAATTAAACCCTTAGCAGATATTTGCTTTGTGAATATTTTCTCCTATTCCATCCAATTCTTTTATTTTGTTGATTATTCCCTTTGCTGTGTAGAAACTCTTTATTTTGATGTAGTCTCTCTGATATTTTTGCTATTGTTGCCTGTTCTTTTGGGATCATATGCAAGATGTCATTGGCAGGCCTAATGTCATATTTTTTCCTATTTTCTCTTTAGTTTTATAGGTTCAGGTCTTATATTAAATCTTGGATAAATTATTAGCTGATTTTAATATCATATAAGATAAGGGCCTAATTTAATTATTTTGCTTGTCACTGTCTTGTTTTTCTCAACACCATTTGTTGAAGAAAATGCAGGATAAAATTTAATAATGTTACTCTCAAGACAAAAAGGAATGACAAGCCTATAGGGAGAATATTGAGGTAAAGAATCCTGATAGGATCCTGCAGAATTCTGGGGCTCCCACTAGATTTCTGATAATAGATGTATGTGTTACTACAAGAAAGGTCTTCTCAATTTTTTGTACATAAACTCCCTCTTGATGAAGGAAGCCTCTTGGCCCACTCTCCATTGGTCGTCTGGGTACTCTCTTGACTTCTGTCTATTGTATTCTGCAAAAGAGGGATCTTAATACAAGAATATGGAGCACTGTTGACTTCTGCTGAGAGATGCTTCTGGTTTAAATCCCTTCTACCTCTTCCCTTCCATTTTATATATGTTTTATTATACTTTCAAAAAATGGATTTTTAGACATAGTTAGTAGAATAATGGGATTCTCTCACCTTATAATTCTAAATTTTTTCTACTAACAGTGTACCCTGATTTAACATAGCACTATTGATTTCCAATGCACTTACCCTTCTGGCATGTATTTCTAATAAGCCACATATTCCACTATCATAAAGATGCCATGTACTAAACAACAAATCTGTACAGAATTGAAAAACGTAATATTTGATAATGTAAATGAGGAGAAAACTTTGGGATGTATCCATTAGTATGGATTTGAAAAGATGTTAGATTTGGGGTCACAAGGAATAGTGTAGATATAGTAAAGAGGGAAACTGAAAGGCCTTAAATGAAATTACTTCAGGAGTCAGTTTTTCTGAAGCATAGATTGCTTAAATATAAGTTGTTATAGATGTGGCTAGAAATGTAAGTTGGAGCTTATAGCAGCCCTCCAAATAAATGTAAACAGTTTGCATTATATTTTGTAAGTACTAAAAAACAAATGACAGCTTTTACAAAGGAAATAATGTACCTAAATCATAATACTTTTCAAGAGGAACCACACTCATCTGATATTGATCTTATTTTTCTGTTATTCTATGTAGATATGTGTTTTCTCAATTCATGGATTTTATTGTTTATGTTAATTCATACCCTAGATATCCTTGGATCATTTATTAATTCTGAGTATCTTTACCTTTTCATGGAATGTGGCAATGTGTTCTTGCATATTTAAATATATATCAAAGCTATTTGGAGAAATAATCTCAGCTCTTCAGGAATAGAAATATGTCACCTTCCCCTGAAACAGCAAGCACTCGGTAGATCCTACCACAAAGTATAAAAGTGCAATAATGGTAAATGGTTATAATGTATGCAAGCAGGAATCACAATACTGGTCTACCCTTAGACATAAAGTTTCTCTGTCCACATCATCCTGGTAGCTGCTTTAGATAATTGATTTTCTGCAAACAAGGCATGAAAGTGCTCCCACTTCTTTTGAAAGGACAGCACACCCAGGGCGTCTTTCACTCATATTGATTTTAAATCACATTCAGTGACTGACTTTGAATCATCAAATGGGTTTCCCTGGAGTTAAAGCACCAGAAAGATTTAATTAGAGAGCTGCAGTCCAGATAAAAGATACTATATCATTGACTTAAAATCTGAACTAAACTTCTCTTTTGATGCTGACGGGTGGGGAAAGAAGTTGTAATAAAAATAGTTGTTTCTAAAATGTTTTCTGAGGCCAAGTGGACTTATTGAGGCCAAGGTGTATCTCTACCTTATGTATCTGCTTATCAGGGAAGCCTAGAAGAAGGCCTGGCACTGAGCAGCTGTTCAGGAAAAGTTTGCAGTTTATTTTACTGCATAGTCCTCTGACTTTTTAAAGGCATTTCAAAATGAAAGTCAACACCAAATTGAATACTCCACGCTCTAAAATGATTTACAAAAAGTGTGGTTCCAAAAGCATATAAATCTCTTATCTTTAAGGCCTAATAAGAGCAGAAAGTATCGTTTTATGTTAAGCAGTTAGAATGTGAAACCAGAAGGAGGTTTCAAGTGTCATCTGGAAATGATTTCAGGTACAAACTTCAGCAATATTTATGGTTCTTGCCACACTGTTAGATTCCTCCTCCATAATTTGTACATTATGTGAAAATTGATTGACCTATGTAAAAATTTCTTTGGGACACATATTCACAACCAAAATTGTTGGGTTTTAGGATATTCATATACTTGACTAATTAGTGCCAACTTACTCTCCAGAATGGCTGCATCAGTCTACATGCCTTTCAAAGGTGCAGTGTGTCCAACCTCTCAGCCTGGACTTGGTATTATCCAACTTTCTAATTGTTTGCAATCTCATAATAAGTATTTTCACATCTTTATTTGATTTTAACTTAAGTTGTTGAAGTATCTAAAATACTCTCGTGTGCACATGAGTTACCTAAGACACAAATGACAAGACAAAGCAATTTGTCACACAGCTAGATGTATGTTGGGAGGTAATAGAATTACTTTGCTTGGGGAATATGGAGTCTGGACAACCTCTCAGTTTCCTTCTTTGGGAAGTTGCATTCCACAGAATACTGCTCCAATTCCTCTTGAGCTAATTGCTTACCAGGTCTTGACTCTTTTGGATCTGGGGGCTATCTGAAAATAAATCTAAAACTTTATTCTTAAATTTTGATCAATTATACAATATGAGTACAGGTATGTAAGAACAATTGTTTTGCCTCATTTCTCACAACCCATAAACATGAGAAACATACTTAGTAATGGAACTGTTCATCTCATTATTAATATATATTTTTCATGTGTTCTCCTCACTTCCTGGTGCACAATTTTGAGTTTGGCTTATCCTAACAGTCTGTTATAATCTATACAAGCCCGTGCTGTCCTGATTTTACCCATCTGACAAGTCATTTGTACTTTTATTTGTTGTATGATTTTTGCATCTAGCATTTTTCCAACTTCATTCTTTTCTAATTAGCAATTATAGACATGATCTCCATTTTCAATTAGTCTCACCTGTCTCAACCCTATGGGATATCTCTTATACTTAGCTTTAATCACTGATAAAACTATTACAACTCCATCCTTCCTCAACCTAGCCAACCAGCATATATCAATAATTGTCATGCACTCTGGGATAATGTTGAGAGCCACAGCCGAAGGGGCCCCAGCAAACTTCCAGCTGCCAGCAAACTTCCAGCTGCCGGCTGATGATTGGCTCACAGCGGCCCCAGCAACATCTAGCTGATTGGCTCCTCTGCGGTGATGCTCATTGGGCTGTTTCCCTGCCCTTTCAGACCACGGAGCTGCTCATTGGGGGACTTTTTTGGCTCCGCCCACATGACCCAGCCAATCGGCCTCAAGAGCAGGAGGATTGTGGGAGGTGGAGAGAAGCTTGTGTGGGAGAGAGAGGCTTGTGGAAAGCCGGTGGTGGCAGTTGAGGCTCTGAGGGTTTTTCCTGAGAGGCTGTTTTGTTTGGCGTGTGGTTCTAAAAATAAAGTTAGTTTCTTTTGACAAGTGGCTCCTGATTGTGCCCAGCCAGACTGCGGGCATTTGGTGGCTCGCACGGGGAGCGACTGAGGGTAAGTGAAACTGCTCGCCCCTGAGGGCAGGGCGAGAGGATGGGTAGCCATTTTAAGATTCCTCTTTTATTTTGCTTCACTTTTGTTTTAAGTTGCCTGTCCCTGGAGATGAGTGAGACGGAAGAAAAACCGCTCACATCTGAGGAAAAACTATTTACGTCTGAGGAACAGATAGGGAGAAAGGACGGATGCACATGTCAGGAGGATAGAAAGGCTATAATGACTTTTTGTTGTTCCCTTTTTATTTCATTCTGTCTCAGTTTTGTTTGGCGTCATCTTGTTGGGTTGTATTATAGTAGAAATACGGGATCAGAAATTAGTAAAAAACAAACTGAAAGAGTGTTAAGTAAATTGTTAGAGGAAGGAGGCATCTCAGTAAAATCAAGAACAATCAGGGCATACGTTGATACAATACAAAAATGTAGCCCATGGCTTTTTAAGGAGGAGTTGTTAAATATATCACAATGGAACCATCATGGTGAAGATTTAAAAAGAATAGAAAAGAAAAGCCCAGGGACTCTGCCAGTTGGCACATTGCCATTGTGGACGTTCATATCTTGTTTGCTTAGTCCAAAGCCTTCAGTTCAGACAATGGTAGAGGAAGGAGAAGACATAATGATTCAAGTGAAAGAGAAGGTCTCTCAAGTTAGTCAGACAGAGGAAAAGATTCAAGTAAAAGAGAAGGCCTCTCAAGCTAGTCAGACAGAGAAAGAAAGTGTAAAACAGAAAAAGCCATCAGGGGGAAAGTTACAACAGGAGACTGCTACTAACACCTTTCTATCACCAGAGGACGTAAGTGTCCAACTAACAAGGCCACCTCCATATGCTGGGAGGTCCCCAACCCCCGCAGTTGATAGTTGGGATCCTGAGACAAGATCTCAAATATTAACATGCCCTGTATTTGAGGCAGGAGGGCAGCGATTTTACCAAGTTTTAAATTTCAAAACAGTGAAGCAGCTAAAAGAGGCTGTAACAACCTATGGTCCTCAAGCACCCTTCACTGTAAGCATGGTCGAATCCATTAACAACTTGAACATGACGCCAGCAGATTGGGCTAATATGTGTAAAGCTGTGCTAAATGGAGGACAATACCTGTTATGGAAGGTTGCCAATGAGGAATTTTGCAAGGAGACGGCTAGGCGAAATGCAGCAGCTGGTTATCCTCAGAGAAATCTAGATATGCTGTTAGGAAAGGGACCTTATGAGGATCAGCAGCAACAAATTGCATATGATCCTGGTGTATATGCACAAATTGCTGTAGATGCAATTAAGGCATGGAAGACTTTACAAGGACATGGAGGTTTACAAGGTCAATTATCTAAGGTAATACAAGGAGCTAATGAACCTTATGCTGAATTTGTAGATAGGCTTATTCAAACAGCTACCAGAGTTTTTGGGAATACAGAACAAGCAATGCCATTACTAAAACACCTGGCTTATGAGCAAGCGAATCGTTGGTGCAGAGATATCATTAGACCATGGAAACATGAAGATTTAAACACATATATTAAATTATGTAGAGACATTAATGAACAAGAGCAAGTCGTGGCAGCTGCAGTAAAACAGGCTTTAGATGTCAGGCCAAGAACATGCTACAATTGTGAACAAACAGGACATTTTAAAAGGAATTGCCCCATTGGAGGAGGGTTTAACAAAACTAGGTATCAAAGGAGTAGAACACCAGGTATTTGCCCACGATGCCGTAGAGGGAGACATTGGGCTAATGAATGCCGTTCTCAAACCACCATAGAGGGTACTCCATTATCAAAAAACGAACAAGGACCAGGTGTTTATCCACGATATCGTGGAGAAAGGCATCGGGCTCCATTGCCAAAAAATGGACAGGGGGGCCCAATGCTCCGGGGCCCAAAACCACAAATATACGGAGCACTGGAGGAACCCAGCAACCCCATCAGGGTAGTGCCCAGGACACATTGTCCATCAGATCCCTCATCAGACAAACCAGAGGGAGCGCAGGGTTGGACATCTGTGCCTCCGCCAGAGCAGTACTAACTCCAGAGATGGGAGTTCAAATCATTCCCACAGGGGTGAAAGGACCTCTTCCCAAAGGAACAGTAGGCTTATTATTGGGACACAGCTCTTCTACTCTAAAAGGACTTATGATAAGTCCTGGGGTAATTGATCCCGATTATGAAGGTGAAATAAAAATTATAGCCAGTTCTCCAAAGGGTATATCAGTAATTTCACCAGGAGATAGAATAGCACAGTTACTAATAATACCCAGCCTACATGATAAATTTTCCAGTCGTACTGTAGAAAGAGGTTCCAAGGGATTAGGCTCCACAGGTGTAGATTGGGCTATGCTTTCTTTAAATTTAGATTCTCGCCCCAGGCTAAAACTAAATATTCAAGGACATGAATTTAATGGGCTACTGGATACAGGTGCAGACCTTAGCATCATCTCTCGTCAAGAATGGCCAAAACATCGGCCATTACAACAAGCCACTCAAACGCTTCGAGGCCTAGGAGTGGCAACTAATCCCCATAGAAGTGCAATGGTATTAGATTGGAAGGATCCTGAAGGATGTGAAGGAACTATACAGCCATATGTATTGGATCATCTTCCCGTAAATTTATGGGGACGAGATGTCCTAGATCAATTAGGTTTGACATTAACAAATAACATCAACCAAAATGCACCCACTATTATGACTAGACAAGGTTTTAGGAAAGGAAAAAGATTAGAAAAACAAGAACAAGGTATAGCAGCACCAATACAAATAGATCAAGGAACAGACAGACATGGGTTGGATTTTCAGAAAGGGCCACTGAGATAATCAAAATTACTTGGAAATCAGAAAGACCAGTATGGGTTCCTCAGTGGCCCCTGACTAAAGAAAAGATACAAGCAGCCCATGACCTGGTCAAACAACAATTAGCAGAAGGACATATACAACCTTCTGTATCTCCCCATAATACTCCCATTTTTGTCATCAAAAAGAAATCTGGTAAATGGAGATTATTGCAAGATTTAAGAGCCATTAATAATGAGATGGTTATTATGGGACCTGCTCAATCAGGGATTCCTCAGTTGTCTGCTTTGCCAAAAACCTGCTATGTTTTAGTTATAGATATTCAAGATTGTTTTTTTTTTCAATTCCAATTCATCCTGAGGATAGTCCACGTTTTGCATTTACTATCCCTGCACTGAATCATGAAGGTCCTGATCAGAGATATGAATGGAAAGTACTCCGTCAAGGGATGGCTAACAGCCCAACTATGTGTCAAATTTATGTTAACAAAGTAATCCAGCCACTTAGAAATCAAAATCCTGAACTACAAATATTTCACTATATGGATGATGTATTATTAGCACACAAAGATAAAAACACATTGCTAGAATGTTATGCCACACTTACAAACTTATTAAAAAATTATAATCTAGAGATAGCAATAGATAAAGTACAATTAAATTTTCCAATTAATTATTTAGGAGTTCTATTATCCTCAACCATGGTCCGTCCACCAAAAATTCAAATACGAGTAGATCAACTCAAATCACTTAATGACTTTCAAAAGTTATTAGGAGACATAAATTGGATAAGGCCTTATTTAGGTATACCAACAGGAGAGTTGGGACCTTTATTTGATATCCTAAAAGGTCCATCAGATCCAAATTCACCCCGCATGTTAAGAAGCAAGAAAGGCATTAAAAATCATTGAAACATATATGGAAAATATGCATTTGGATAGAATTGATATAAGTTTGCCTTTATTATTTATTGTACTACCAACAAAAAATATTCCTACAGGAGTATTTTGGCAAGAAGGTCCATTATTATGGATACATTTATCTTATTCTCCTAACACTATTCTTACTAGGTATCCTGAGGCTGTAGGACAATTAATACTCAAAGGAATAAAAGCAGCAAAGGGAGTGTTTGGAATTTCTCCCAATAAAATTATTACTCCATATACTATGAATCAAATTGATGAGTTAGCTAATGAGTTAAATACTTGGGTAATAATCATGTGCAAATCTAATGTTTCATTTGATAACCACTTACCATCTAATCCTTTATTGTCTTTTTGGTCATTGCATCCTGTAATTTTTCCAAAAATGACAAGAAAAACACCTATCATGAATGCTCCAAATATATTCACTGATGGGTCAAATAATGGTACAGCAGCAGTAGTTACCCCTGATCAAACTTTTACATTTTTGGTACCCAAACAATCAGCTCAAAAGGTAGAGCTTAATGCAGTTTTACAAGCTTTTGTGATGTTTAAAGATTCTGTATTTAATTTATTTTCTGATAGTCAGTATGTAGTTAATGCTATAGTATCTCTTGAAGATGCTGGTAGGATTTCCCCTTCTTCTACTATTTTCTCTTTGCTTTCCACTATACAAAGTCTAATCTGGGACAGAAAAGATCCATTCTTTATAGGACATATCAGGGCACATACAGGATTGCCTGGAGCCCTTAGTTTGGGCAATGATTTAGCAGATAAAACTACACATGACATACATATTTTCTCTACACTAGAAGAAGCTATAAATTTTCATAAAAAGTTCCATGTCAATGCTAATACTTTACAAAAGCATTTTAAAATAACTAAGGAACAAGCTAGACAAATAATAAAACAATGTCAAAATTGTGTGACCTTTTTACCACAAGTTAATCTTGGAGTCAATCCTAGAGGATTGATACCTAACCATATTTGGCAGATGGATGTCACACACTTGCCAGAATTTGGAAAATTAAAATATTTGCATGTTACAGTTGATACTTCTTCTGGATTTTTGATGGGCTCCCTTCATGCCGGAGAAAAAACTAAAGATGTTATAGCTCATTGCTTACAAAATTTTGCCACTGTGGGTGTTCCAAAACAGTTAAAAACAGATAATGCCCCTGGTTATACTTCTACCTCTTTTAAACAATTTTGCTCAACATTTGGCATTACTCATATAACAGGAATCCCATACAATCCACAGGGACAAGGCATAGTTGAAAGAGCTCATCAAACTATTAAAATGTACTTATTAAAGCAAAAAGAAGGAATTGGGAAGGGGTATATATTCTCCAAAGATAAACTTAAAATAACCCTTTTTACTCTAAACTTTTTAAATTTGGATTCATCAGGACTTAGTGCTGCAGAAAGGCATATGTGTCCAAAAAATGTGCATAAGCCCAAGGTACTTTGGAAAGATATTCTAACAGGACAATGGAAAGGCCCTGACCCAGTAATTGTCTGGAGTCGAGGGTCTGTTTGTGTGTTTCCACAGGGAGAACAGCAGCCGATTTGGATTCCAGAGAGATTATCCAAGGTCCTGACCCAGTGATTGTCTGGAGTCGGGGGTCTGTTTATGTGTTTCCACA
Source organism: Marmota flaviventris (assembly GCF_047511675.1). Lineage (NCBI taxonomy): Eukaryota > Metazoa > Chordata > Mammalia > Rodentia > Sciuridae > Marmota > Marmota flaviventris. The sequence continues at coordinate 126,369,626 of NC_092518.1, forward strand.
GGGAGAACAGCAGCCGATTTGGATTCCAGAGAGATTAACTAAAGCGATTTCCACAGACCAAAAAGAAGATGATTTGGCTCAAATCCATAACAACTGATATCCAAAACTCCAGTTTGGCTATTCTTACATCTGCAACAGAACCAGGATGCTTTCTTCAATATCTATTTTATTATTGCCCTTTGCCATATCATGAAGTTCTATTTTGTTTTTTGAGCTCATACAGACCTAGGTTAATGTTTTGCTGATCAGTTCTATTTTTTGACTATAGAGTTTTTAAACATTGCAATGGAGATTTCACCTGTAAAAAGTTATAAGGCCTTTACTATAATGTTATGTGTTGTATGTACTATATTATGTGTGCACACTTGTGTTTTGTGTTATATGTTTGAATGTATGTATGTCCATATATCATATATGATGAGCGCTCATGATAAAATGGATCCAAATATTTTTTTTCACGTGATTTATATGGTTTAATTTAAATTGGGTAAACAACTGTTAAGGATTGTTTTAATATGTAAACAAAAAAGAAGGTTAACAGATCTGTTTGTTTTCTTTCACCTTTCCTTTTCATTATATTTAATAATTCTCTTAAAGATAATGTAAATTGTTAAGAAAATTGTTTTCTTTTAGTGCCTTCTGTAATGTTACATAATTTTTTCTTTAGCCATTATTGCCAGAATTCCTATCTTCATCCCAGTGCCGGTGAAGACAGTGTAAATTGTTAAGAAAACTGTTTTCTTTTAGTGCCTTCTGTAATGTTACATAATTTTTTCTTTAGCCATTATTGCCAGAATTCCTATCTTCATCCCAGTGCTGGTGAAGTCAAAGATAAAACCAATCTACAGCTTCTACAATAGCCATCACTGAACTGCTTGCAGAACTTGCCTGGACACATTGTGAGCTCACCTGTATGCATTGTGAACTATCTGTTGGTGCAGCGACTTGTGGTAGTGTTGGGGTATTTTTGCTGATGATGTCATTGGTGGTACAATTTTTCCAAAAGGAGCCGTCAATTGGCTTGGTGTATCTTCCTCCCTTCTGCTTGTCATGATCGTCCAGCTAAAATTTGGGGGCCAACAGAGGTGAGGCAAAGAACCTCACCCCCCCGCTGGTACAAAGACCTCTCCACAGGTGTGGCTGTATACTGGACCGGTAGTCAGTGATGGGTAAGATCCAATTGCAATGGTACCAACCTAAGGACCATATGTACTATTGGACAGCCTAAGGCAGTCACGGTCCCTAAGCCACATGCTTGTTGTTTAAACAGAGAGGGGGAGATGTTGAGAGCCACAGCCAAAGGGGCCCCAGCAAACTTCCAGCTGCCAGCAAACTTCCAGCTGCCGGCTGATGATTGGCTCACAGCGGCCCCAGCAACATCTAGCTGATTGGCTCCTCTGCGGTGATGCTCATTGGGCTGTTTCCCTGCCCTTTCAGACCACGGAGCTGCTCATTGGGGGACTTTTTTGGCTCCGCCCACGTGACCCAGCCAATCGGCCTCAAGAGCAGGAGGATTGTGGGAGGTGGAGAGAAGCTTGTGTGGGAGAGAGAGGCTTGTGGAAAGCCGGTGGTGGCAGTTGAGGCTCTGAGGGTTTTTTCTGAGAGGCTGTTTTGTTTGGCGTGTGTGGTTCTAAAAATAAAGTTAGTTTCTTTTGACAAGTGGCTCCTGATTGTGCCCAGCCAGACTGCGGCAGGATAAGAATTGCAATCAGAAGCTCCAAAACAACCAAGCGGAATTCTTCATTAAGTAAAAGGGGAGATAGCTTTAAAGGATATATCCTAGTATATATAACTAAAAAGAATAAATTAAAACCAAACATTCACACACAAATAACCCATCTGATCATGAGTTACATATAACTTCTGTCCACTTCATTTGACCCTTCTACAAAATAAGGACCATAAAATCCAAATAACAGAGTGTTTGTGGGAATTAGATGATTGAAATATACCTAGCACAGTGCACATCTAATTATTTGTAAACAGTAGATAGATATTTTCCACTACAGTTATTATCTTAATTTCTTTAAGGCAGTACCTATATAATGAATTTATTTCCTTGAAAAAAATATAAATTAGTATATATATATATATATATATATATATATATATATATATATGTTAATCACCAAAGTAAAGCAGATTCATTATAAATATCTAGAAGTATGCAATGTTTATAAAATTTTAACAATTTTTTCACATCACTTCCCAGACATTCTCAAAGGTAACTCCAGTCTTTACAAATGTTTCCTTGACATATAAAAATAAGCACTATGTAGGACTCTTATTTTTAAAATGGGAATATGATACACATATTTTCTATGATTTAACTTTTCCCTTATCTATCTGCATCTTCTTTTAGAGTATAGTGTTCTTTGGCATATCTATACCTATAGATGAACTAGTGAATGTATAATATCTGGCTTTACAAGATAAAAGTACCATTTTCCTATTTCTGTATGACAAATACTCCCATGGTGAATTCAAGCAACATATGTGACAGTACTTACAAAATTACTAAGCCATGATAATATTCAGATCTTGAAAAGCAGTGTTAAAGGACCCAGTACAGAACTGGTTATATCATTTTTTAAAAAGTGATTTTTTAATAAGAAAATTCTTAACAGATACAGAAATATCATCTTTGGATAGGCCAAAATGATTATGGTGTGAAAATAGAGATACAGGATTTCTTTATGAAAGTCTTCACAAACACATAAATTACAAGTCTATGTTTTCTCAAACACTATCTTTGTAAAGGGTAGAAAAAGTATCAAACTGTCCTGGGGATGTAGTTCGGTAGTAGAGTGCTTGCCTAGGACTTGCAAGGCTCTGGGTTCTATCCTCAGTACTATAAAAAGTATAAATCTTTTTGATTAATGAAGGCATATTACAAATATAGTATCAATACAATTCTATGAAACAACATAAGTGCACACATATATGCACACTTAGATAAAGACTCAAAGACATTTAGATAAGTTCTGGCCGGATAGAAAGTTAATTATAATAATTCCTGTGAACAGATACTGAGATTACTGAAAATTCAAGTTTAAAACTAAAGTCTACTTTTATAATAGATTCTATAGTTCTGTAGTTTTTACTTTTAAAAGTGTTCTAAGTATAAGGCAATCCATGTGAGGTAGGGGCTCTAATTATTATTTAGATAAAATGTAAATTTTTAGCTACTGTATGTCCAATGTTTAAATTTTGTATCTTTTAGAATTTATTTGGTTCCTCATGCAGCCTGTCCTTATATACTTATGCAGTATCACTCCAATAAATGCAATTTGATCATGTATACATGTACACTTCTAGGGGCACTACAATACTAAATCAAATTAAATAAGTGATATTCAGAGTCAGCTAACAGTCACTGTGTGATTTCTAAATGCACAATTTGCCCAGAAATAGTACTTATTAATAAACGTTAGCTTCCTTTTTTTGTTCATATCTAATTTATTTTACACTCCAGTTGTATGAATAGTGAATGTTCAATTAGTAAAACAGGAACAATTTTAGGTTTTTCAGATGAGAAAGGATTTGATACAGTTAATTAGTTATCAGTAAAACACCAATGGATAAAAGTCTACTTGTCATTAATATGCAGTAACCAGAGCTACATTTACCCTACGCTAAAAAAAGCAATAGACAAAATATATAAAGCATTACTTTTCAAGGTATTGGGCATCTAATAATGAAGAAAAGTGATTCCTGTGAAGTAATACACAAATAAGGTAAGACTTGGGAGAACCTCAGCTTACTGGCTAGTGAAAGTTTCTAGACTGTGCACAGGAACAAGAAACCCAGGAGAATGCTAGATGTCACCCAGAGTCAAAGAATCCATGGAATCCATGGAAAACAAGGTAGCTGGCATTCACAGGGCAGTGCAACAGAGGAAAAGGATGCATAGATAGAGCGTAGCATGTCCCTCTCAAGTGTTCTGCAAAGTTCTCTGAATGTATGTGCCCTACATACATTCAGAAAAAAATACTCAAGAAAAAAATACTCAGGAGGGTTAAGAAAAACAGTCCTCATGACTCAAACAGGGCTGGTAATAGTGTACAAAGTACACTATATATATATATATATATATATATATATATATATATATATATATATATATATATATATATATATATAATCCCAACAAATTGAAATTCACAGTGTTTAGATGCCAAATAAAAATGTCCCTGAGAATGAAAAAAAGGAAGAAAACATGGCCTATAATGAAAAAAAAAATTTAAATGATTCTAACTAACTGGAAAATAATCCAAATGACATAATTAATGGGCAAAGACTTAAAAGAGCTATCATAAATGTATTCCATATGTTCAAAAAGCTACAAGAAAAAAATTGCCATGCTAAAGAGAGACATTAAAGATATAAAAAAGTCCCAAAATAAACTTGTAGAGATGAAAACTGCATCTGAGATTAAAAATACACTATATGTAATTAATAGTTGATTAAACATTGTAGATGAAAATATTAGTGAACCTGTAAACACAGAAAAAATGAACATCTAGAATGAAACACAAGATAAAAACAGATGGAAAAAAATGAAGAGTAAATCAGTAACTGTTGAGCCAACTTCAAATAACATACTATATATTCAATTAGAGTTGTTAAAGGATAATTAGAGGAAGAAGAAAAAGAAAATATTTGAAGAAATGATGGTCCCTATTTTTTTTTTTAGCACATGGAATTTGACCCAGGGGTACTTTACCACCAATCCACACCCCAGTTCTTTTTATTTATTTATTTATTTTTATTTTGAGACAGAGTCTCACTACGTTGCCCAGGCTGGCCTTGAATTTGCCATCCTCTGCCTCAGCCTCCTGATTGTTGGGATTACACGCATACATCATCATGCCTAGTTCACCAAAATTTTGATGAACACTATAAACCAGGAGATAAAAATTCTTTTAATCCAAGCAAAAGAAATATGAACAAAAGTAAACTATGCTCAAAACCAATGATACAGAAAAACCTTAAAAACAGCCATAAAAAATCATATTGAATATAATGGAACAAAAAAAATGTCAACAAACTTCTCATCAGCAACTTATTTCATTTAGCATGAATATCATTATAAAACATGTGAGAGCCCTCATGCATTTTTCATTTGGGTTGTGTGTGTGTGTGTATGTGTGTGTGTGTGTGGTTTTGTTCTTGTTTAGTCGAAGAATGAACTTTACATCCAGTTTTAAAACTTAAACCATAACAGATGTTTAGAACTTAGACCAATACAAGATTTTGTTGGGGAGTGTTTTACTGGCTTTCACTCTTGCATTAAAATTATGTACAGAAGTTTCTTCTGTGTCATTTGCCCTGGGTTGTGCCACTCCCACAGTTTCATCCTGGAAAGGTCACTGCTGTTCTCCAAGTTTTATAGGAAGTAAGTGGCCTAATCAGTGTTGGATTTCTGCCTTCCAATATTGTTTTAGTTCTTGAGATGTGCTGGTAATGACTTTTAAGAGGTTCAATATAACATCATAGAGTGCAAGAAATACCACTTTGAGGTAGGTAGCCTAAAAGCTACCTTGTTTAGAGAGCTGTCAATCACCATCCATACATAAAACCCTTTCATTCTGCATTCCAGCAATGTAGACCCTGATATCACATCCCACCCTACACATACTTAGTAGCACCACCTTATTTTTCCCTTGACCTGTAAGGTACATTGATAAGGAAGAAATTTATCTTCAGTGTTCAGTCTTTACCCTCATCCCTAATGTCTGCTTTACTGTGGATCTGATTGGAATTGCCTCTCCAACCATCAAGAACCGTCCCTCCTTCTTTTCTCACACATCTGTCGCTTCCTTCCTTCTACCCCACCATCACAGAATTCACAGATATAAACACATCACCTGAGGAGGATCCCAAGATGGCAGAGAATAGAGTGCATCACACCCCGTGTACCGCGCCACTGCGCGGGTGAATAACAAGTTAGAACAACAAAAAACTATCTTGTTAGGAACTTACAGCAAAATGGGGGTGCACCGAAACCTAGAAGAAGGATTTCCAGCACCGAGGTCCGGTAATTGAGTCTCATACATGAGCCAACTGTGCGACCGGAGATCCGGGCTGACTGATCCGCGCAGCCCGCCCCGCAGCTACAGACGGCGAGGAGCCACCGAGAAGCGACCAGCAAACAGGGAGATTCCTGCAGATTCTGTGGAATCCTGCTGCCTGAGCACTCATGGAGCCCCGGGCTGAGTTCAGGATTTCAGACGGGGAAGGAAGCTGGACAGCTCTATCCCCCACAACGGAAACTCCACCAAGGAAACCAGCGGCCACCATCTTGGAGAGCTGAAGTAACCACCGTTACTCTCCGACAGATTGCAACAATAAAACAGGTGCGTTTTACTCAGCTCCTCTCCCATACAGCGGGGAATTTGCATAAAATCTCTCCTAGGCTTTCCGGGGGAGGGATTATCAGAGCAAACCTGAATAAAGACGCGGGGAGAACTAGAGACACCCGACCTTCAACTCCCCCTCCCATCAGCGGGGAAAACGAAACCAGTATCGCCAGCGCGGGGTGAGGGGCAAGCGGAAAAAATCAAAACAATAGAGTGCCGGGGGGTTTTCAATAGCCACCCTCCACGCCCAACAAATGGCAGGCCCAGAGTACAGTTTGAACTGCCGAGAGGCATCACTCAGGGGAAAACTGGTCTAGCAGGAGAAACCAGGACTAGCAGGAGAAACCAGGGGACTAGAGGCCAGGCCCTCGCGACTGGGCGGCTGGAGAAACTCCACCCGCTGCCCGCGAGACTGGGTGGCTGGAGTCCTCCCCCCGCCTTTGACCCACTGTGCGACTGGGCAGCTAGAGATTGCCCGCGCACCAGCAACAGCCGGCCCATTGCCCCTGCGACTGGGCGGCTCGAGACCGCACGCCTGCCTGCGACAGCCGGCCCATTGCCCCTGCGACTGAGCAGCTAGAAACTGCACGCCCCCAATCGCCCGCCGGCTGCCAGCGCGACTGGGCAGCTGGGGACCGCCCGCCCGCCTGCGACAGCCAGCCCATTGCCCCTGCGACTGGGCAGCTAGAGATTGCCCGCCCACCAGCGACAGCCGGCCCACTGCCCCTGCGACAGAGCAGCTGGAGACCGCATGCCCGCGGGCGACCGATCGCCCGCCGGCTGCCCACACGACTGGGCAGCTGGAGACCGCCTGCCCACCGGCGACTGACCGCAGGACTAGGCAGCTAGAGATTGCCCGCCCACCAGCAACAGCCGGCCCGTTGCCACTGCGACTGGGCAGCTGGAGACCGCACGCCCGCCGGCTGCCCGCACAACTGGGTGGCTGGAGTACGCCCCCCGCCTTTGACCCACTGTGCGACTGGGCAACTAGAGATTGCCCGCGCACCAGCAACAGCCGGCCCATTGCCCCTGCGACTTGGTGGCTGGAGACGGCACGCCCGCCTGCGACAGCTGGCCCATTGCCCCTGCGTCTGGGCGGCTAGAGATCACCCGCCCACCAGCGACAGCTGGCCCATTGCCCCTGCGACTGAGCAGCTTGAAACCGCATGCCCGCCGGGGACCAATCGCCCGCCGGCTGCCAGCGCAACTGGGCAGCTGGGGACCGCCCGCCTGCCGGAGACAGCCAGCCCGCTGCCCGTGTGACTAGGCGGCTGAAGACCGCACGCCCACCGGCAACCGATCTTCCTCCCGCTGCCTGCGCGACTGGGCGGCTGGAAACCGCCCGCCCGCTGGCGACCGACCCAGCGACTGGGCAGCTAGAGATCACCCGCCCGCCAGCGACAGCCCACCCGCTGTCCGTGCAACTGGGCGGATGGAGACTGCCCAGCCGCCAGTGTCTGGGAGCTGAAACCCACCAGAGACAGTCCAGTCCAACCCCTCCATTCGGACACCCCAGTAAGGAGCCTGGGGCCCGCCATAGCAGGGAGGTGACGTCACTGGAGCTCAGCCGTCAGAATTCCTTCTCAGCGGAATCCACTTTAGCAGGGATAGTCTACCAACACAAAAGAGAGATAACAGAGATATAAAAAACCAAAATAAATTTATAGAAGAGAGCAGAAATACAGCAATCAAATAGAACTGGAACGTAGCGTGAACATCATGAAAAAACAAGGGAAAAATGGAGTACAAACAATGGAGGACAACTTAAATCTACAGGATGACCTAGAAGCAACAGAAACAGGGATAGGGAAAGAACTCAAGGCATACCTAACTCAGATGGAAAGGAATATTAGAGAAGACATGAGACAGCAAGTCCAAGCAATAAAAGTATATTTTGAAAATGAATTAAACAAACAAATTCAAATGGCAAAGAACAAGCTTTACCAGGAGATAGAGATCTTAAAAAAAAAATCAAACAGTAATCCTAGAAATTCAGGAAACTATAAACCAAATTAAAAACTCAAACGAGAATATTACAAATAGACTAGATCAAGTAGAAGTCAGAACATCAGATAATGAAGACAAAGTTTATCAACTTGAAAAGAATATAGTCAACACAGAAAAGATGCTTAAATCCCACGAGCAATCTATTCAAGAGATATGGGATGTCATAAAAAAAACCAAATCTGAGAGTCATCGGGATAGAAGAAGGCACAGAGAATCAAACCAAAGGAATGGACAACATATTAAATGAAATAATTCTAGAAAACTTCCCAGAGATGAAAGATGGAATGGATTGCCAATTCCTGGAAGCCTACAGGACCCCAAACATTCAAAACCGTAATAGACCAACTCCAAGACATATAATTATGAAGATAGCCAACATACAGAACAAGGAGAGAATATTAAAAGCTATGAGAGAAAGGAGGCAGATTACATTCAGGGGTAAACCAATTAGGTTAATGACTGATTTTTCATCACAGACTTTGAAAGCGAGAAGATCCTGGAACAATGTATTTCAAATGCTGAAAAATAATGGATTCCAACCAAGAATACTGTATCCAGCAAAATTAAGCTTCAGATTTGACAATGAAATTAAAATCTTTCACGATAAACAAAAGCTAAAAGAATTCGCAGCCAGAAAACCAGCACTACAAAGCATTTTGAGCAAAATACTACAAGAAGAGGAATTGAAAAATAGTGCCCCAAACTAACAGCAGGAGGTATCTCAGTAAAGGGGGAGGAAAATAACCAAAAAGTAAAAACTAGCCAAACTAAAATAAATAAATAAATAAACATGACTGGAAGTACAAATCATATTTCAATTGTAACCTTAAATGTTAATGGCCTAAACTCACCAATCAAGAGACATAGGCTAGTAACCTGGATCAAAAAAAAACAAATCCAACAATATGCTGCCTTCAGGAGACTCATATGATAGGAAAAGACATACACAGGCTGAAGGTAAAAGGTTGGGAAAAATCATATCACTCACATGGCCCTCGGAAGCAAGCAGGAGTGGCCATACTCATATCGAATAAAATCAACTTCAAACCTAAGTTAATCAAAAGGGATGAAGAAGGACACTATATACTGTTAAAAGGAACCATCCACCAACAAGACATAACAATTATCAATTTGTATGCACCAAACAATGGAGCTGCAACGTTCATAAAACAAACTCTCCTCAAGTTCAAGAGTCAAATAGACTACAACACAATAATTATGGGTGACTTCAACACACTGCTCTCACCATTAGACAGATCCTCTAGACAAAAGCTGAATAAAGAAACTATTGAACTCAATAGCACAATCAATAACCTAGACTTAACCGACATATATAGAATATATCAACCATCATCAAGTGGATACACGTTCTTCTCAGCAGCACATGGATCCTACTCAAAGATAGACCATATACTATGCCATAGGGCAACTCTTAGTAAATATAAAGGCGTGGAGATAATACCATGCACCATATCTGATCATAATGGAATGAAACTGGAAATCAATGATAAAAGAAGGAAGGAAAAATCCTACATCACAAGGAAAATGAACAATATGTTACTGAATGATCAATGGGTTACAGAAGACATAAAGGAGGAGATAAAAAAATTCATAAAGACAAATGACAATACAGACACAACATACCGGAATCTATGGGACACAATGAAAGCAGTTTTAAGAGGGAAATTCATTTCTTGGAGTTCTTTCCTCAAAAAAAGAAAAAAAAAAAACAACAAATAAATGAACTCACACTACACCTCAAAAACCTAGAAAAGGAAGAGCAAAATAACAGCAAATGTAGTAGAAGACAAGAAATAATTAAAATTAGAGTAGAAATCAACGAAATTGAAACAAAAAAAAAAACATTGAAAAAACTAAAAGTTGGTTCTTTGAAAAAATAAACAAGATCGACAGGCCCTTAGCCATGCTAACGAAGAGAAGAAGAGAGAGAACTCAAATTACTAACATACGGGATGAAAAAGGCAATATCACAACAGACACTACAGAAATACAGAAGATAATTAGAAAGTATTTTGAAACCCTATATTCCAATAAAATAGAAGATAGTGAAGATATCAATAAATTTCTTAAGTCATACGATCTGCCCAGATTGAGTCAGGAAGACACACACAATTTAAACAGACCAATAACAAAGGAAGAAATTGAAGAAGCCATAAAAAGACTACCAACCAAAAAAAGCCCTGGACCGGATGGGTATACAGAAGAGTTTTACAAAACCTTCAAAGAAGAATTAATACCAATACTTTTCAAGCTATTTCAAGAAGTAGAAAAAGAAGGAGCTCTTCCAAATTCATTCTATGAGGCCAACATCACCCTGATCCTGAAACCAGACAAAGACACTTCAAAGAAAGAAAACTACAGACCAATATCTCTAATGAACTTGGATGCAAAAATTCTCAATAAAATCCTGGCGAATCGAATACAAAAGCATATCAAAAAAATTGTTCCACATGATCAAGTAGGATTCATCCCCGGGATGCAAGGCTGGTTCAATATACGGAAATCAATAAATACTATTCACCACATCAATAGACTTAAAGACAAGAACTATATGATCATCTCGATAGATGCAGAAAAAGCATTTGACAAAGTACAGCATCGCTCTATGTTCAAAACACTAGAAAAACTAGGGATAACAGGAACTTACCTCAACATTGTAAAAGCTATCTATGCTAAGCCTCAGGCTAGCATCATTCTCAATGGAGAAAATTTGAAGGCATTCCCTCTAAAATCTGGAACAAGACAGGGATGCCCTCTCTCACCACTTCTATTCAATTTAGTTCTTGAAATACTAGCCAGAGCAATTAGACAGATAAAAGAAATTAAAGGCATAAAAATAGGAAAAGAAGAACTTAAATTATCGCTATTTGCGGATGACATGATAATATATTTAACAGACCCAAAAGGGTCTACAAAGAAACTGCTAGAGCTAATAAATGAATTCAGCAAAGTGGCAGGATATAAAATCAACACGCATAAATCAAAGGCATTCCTGTATATCAGCAACAAAACTTCTGAAATGGAAATGAGGAAAACCACTCCATTCACAATATCCTCAAAGAAAATAAAATAATTGGGAATCAACCTAACAAAAGAGGTGAAAGATTTATACAATGAAAACTACAGAATCCTAAAGAGAGAGATAGAACAAGATCTTAGAAGATGGAAAAATGTACCCTGTTCATGGATAGGCAGAACTAACATCATCAAAATGGCGATATTACCCAAAGTTCTTTACAGGTTCAATGCAATGCCAATTAAAATCCCAACGGCATTTCTTGTAGAAATAGAGAAAGCAATCATGAAATTCATATGGAAAAAGAAAAGACCCAGAATAGCAAAAGCAATTGTAAGCAGGAAGTGTGAATCTGGAGGTATAGCGATACCAGAGTTCAAACTGTACTACAAAGCAATAGTAACAAAAACAGCGTGGTACTGGTACCAAAACAGGCAGGTGGATCAATGGTACAGAATAGAGGACACAGAAACCAATCCACAAAATTACAACTTTCTTATATTTGATAAAGGGGCTAAAAGCATACAATGGAGGAAGGATAGCATCTTCAACAAATGGTGCTGGGAAAATTGGAAATCCATATGCAATAAAATGAAACTGAATCCCTTTCTCTCGCCATGCACAAAAGTTAACTCAAAATGGATCAAGGAACTAGATATCAAATCAGAGACACTGCGTCTGATAGAAGAAAAAGTTGGCTACGATCTACATACTGTGGGGTCAGGCTCCAAATTCCTTAATAGGATGCCCATAGCCCCAGAGTTGATAACAAGAATAAATAAATGGGACTTACTTAAACTAAAAAGTTTTTTCTCAGCAAGAGAAACAATAAGAGAGGTAAATAGAGAGCCTACATCCTGGGAACAAATTTTTACCCCTCACACTTCAGATAGAGCCCTAATATCCAGAATATACAAAGAACTCAAAAAATTAAACAGTAAGATAACAAATAACCCAATCAACAAATGAGCCAAGGACCTGAACAGACACTTCACAGAGGAGGACATACAATCAATCAACAAGTACATGAAAAAATGCTCACCATCTCTAGCAGTCAGAGAAATGCAAATCAAAACCACCCTAAGATACCATCTCACTCCAGTTAGATTGGCAGCCATTATGAAGTCAAACAACAAAAAGTGTTGGCGAGGATGTGGGGAAAAGGTTACTCTTGTACACTGCTGGTGGGACTGCAAATTGGTAAGGCCAATTTGGAAAGCAGTATGGAGATACCTGGGAAAGCTGGGAATGGATCCACCATTTGACCCAGCTATCGCCCTCCTCGGACTATTCCCTGAGGATCTTAAAAGAGCGTACTATAGGGATACTGCCACATCAATGATCATAGTGGCACAATTCACAATAGCTAGGCTGTGGAACCAACCTAGATGCCCTTCAATAGATGAATGGATAAAAAAAATGTGGCATCTATACACAATGGAGTACTATGCAGCAATAAAAAATGACAAAATCATAGAATTTGCAGGGAAATGGATGGCATTAGAGCAGATTATGTTAAGTGAAGCTAGCCAATCCCTAAAAAACAAATGCCAAATGTCTTCTTTGATATAAAGAGAGCAACTAAGAACAGAACAGGGAGGAAAAGCATGAGGAAAAGGTTAACATTAAACAAAGACGAGTGGGGGGAGAGAAAGGGCGAGAGAAGGGAAATTATATGGAAATGGTAGGAGACCCTCAATGTTACACAAAATTACATAGAAGAGGATGTGAGGGGAAAGGGGAGGGGAAACAAGGGAGAGAATTGAACAACAGCAGATGAGGTAAAGAAGGATGATGGGAGGGGAGGGGAGGGGGGATAGTAGAGGATAGGAAAGGTAGCAGAATACAACAGTCACTAATATGCCATTATGTAAAAATGTGAGTGTGTAACTGATGTGATTCTGCAATCTGTATTTGGGGTAAAAATGGGAGTTCATAACCCAATTGAGTCAAATGTATGAAAGATGATATATCATGAGCTTTGTAATGTTTTGAACAACCAATTAAAAAAAAGACACAATACAAACCGGATTTCAAAGACTTAGCATAAAAATGAATGTTAATGATCTCATTATACATTTTCATGATCATTTGATGAAACCATAATATTTGGAGGGGTTGGTGTAAATAAAATGCATTAATAAAATTAACTTCAATTCACAAAAAAAAATCACCTTTGTATAACTTTATTTTATTTTATTTTTTTCACCATCATCAGTCAGCTTTGTTGCTGGCCATTTTTTCAGAAGTTGAGCTCCTGGATTCACTAAAGATACTTTCAAGTTCTGGGTCTTTTCTTTATTGTTACTGGCCACACAGGTCTATTATTTGAAATTGTAAATCTGTCCAGGTATTTTTGGCTGTTGTTCTGAAGCTGGTTAAACCTGTCTCCTGTTTTTATTCTGCTTCTTCTTTTGACTCCTTCTCTTAGGTTCATTCTGTCTCTTATTTAGATTCCTTTTCTTATTTTGACTCCATTTCTTATTTTGACTCCATCTCTTAATTTCATCCCATTTCTTATTTAGCGTATGGCAACAAATGAATATTGTTGGCCTTTTTGGTCTTTTATTCTTTTTTGAATGAGTGGTATATGATCAAGACCTATTTCTTGAACTCTCATAATGTCTTCTCACCTTCACTGTTGGTGTCTGGAAGGGCAAAAAACCATTAGTTTAGACAATGAAGATAAGAACTAGATGGAAAGAGAAGCTTCACAAAGGTGTGGGGGCTGATGTGGGGTTTGTGTCAGGCAAGAATAAGGTGGAGGTTTGGGCACAAAGTCAATGTGGAAGGAGTCATCTTACCTTGATGCTTTCTCTGTGTCTCTGTTGATAAAGGGTTTTCTTCTTTTTCTTCTTCTCTTTGTTCTTTGGGATCTCGTTTACCATAGCTGTTTTAGGTTCCCATGATTTCCTGGTCATCTTAGTCATGATGAAGTCAAGAAATTTTCTACCCCAGAGCACCTGATTTAACTATACACACCATCCCAAGAAATGAGGAGCCACACTTATATTTGGTTGCCTAGCAATATGTCCCTGCCAGGCAGTGGTGGCTTAGGCAGCCTTAGACATCACAAAGCACCACTTATGATATCTCTGTGAGGTAAGAAATGCTGGGGAAGACATAATGCAGTTTTTTTAAAACCTTTTTCATGTTTTAAATTTTAATTAACATATAATATATGCATTTACATGACACAGTATTATACTTTTTAATTTTTATTTTTAAAATTATTTTAATTAAGTGTATATGACAGTAGAATTCATTTTGATTCATTGTATACAATTTCAGCACAACTTTACATTTCTATGGTTGTACACGATGTAGTGTTGCACCATATGTGCAGTCATGCTTTTAATTTTTTTTTAGTTGTAGATGAACACTCAATATCTTTATTTATTTTTATGTGGCGGTGAGGATAGAATTCAGTCCCCCTCACACCTGTGAGCTACAACTCCAGCCCCATAATGCAGTTTTGATATCATGAAGTACCAGTTCAAAAACCTCTATAGAGGGGCTGGGGAAGTGGCTCAGTGTTAAAGTGCTTGCCTAGCATGTGTGAGGCCCTGAGTTCAATCCCCTCCCTAAACTGACCTGCCAACCTTCCTTATCTGTCCAGGTTCAATTCTGGAGGTTCTCTTGGCAGAGAGAGGTTATTTTCTTCAGGTTAGACCCCATAGCTACCCTTTTCCCCATGATTCATTCTGTTTTCTACCATCCTTCAACATTACTTAGTATTTTGTATAGCTTACCTTAAATCCCTCTGAGCTAATATAAGTGTATTTAAATTTTGATGGAGATGTTAACCATCCCATTTCTCTCCTACTAGAATGGCGGAAAGTTCTTTTAAAAACAAATAGTATTAATTATATGAATAATATATAATAAAGGTTGTCAAAGAAGTAGAGCCACTTAAATTCATATATAATAGTATAATCACTTTGGAAAACTGCATAGTAGTTTCTTAAAAAGTTGAACAAATCTTCCATATGATCAAGCCATTGTACTATTAGATGTTTATTTAGGGGAAATAAAAGCATACCCACACAAAGATTTGTATACCAATGTTCATTGCAGCTTTATGTTTAATGACAAAAAATGGAAACAATGCAAATTTATACCAATAGGTATTTGGGTGAACAGATTGTGGTATAGCCTTAGAATAAAATGCCACACAGAATACAAGATGATGAAATCTGTTTTTTTATAGTTAATTTTAGGAATGAGACTATTCTTCAATTAAGGAATACCCAGATACTTACACCATCAGCCCCCCTGCTTGTGAGGCCTTTGGATTTGGACTGAGCCTTTGTCTTTTTCTGGGTCTCTAGATTGTAGATGTTATATTGTGGAACTTCTCATCCTCTGTGATCTCATGAGCCAATTCCCCTAATTAATAACTTTCTAAATATACCATTGAGAAAGATAGAGGCTCTGAGACAGGGGTGCATCTCAGAGTAAGAAAAGAGGCAGATGTGTGAGAACGGGGGGGGGGGAGATCATGATTGGGGGCCATATCTTCAGGTCTACGTTAGACACAAATTCAGCTGTCTCTCTCCTCGGTCTATACCCAAAGGACTTAAAAACAGCATACTATAGGGACACAGTCACATCAATGTTTATAGCAGCACAATTCACAATAGCTAAACTGTGGAACCAACCTAGATGCCCTTCAGTAGATGAATGGATAAAAAAAATGTGACATATATACACAATGGAATATTACTCATCAATAAAAGAGAATAAAATCATGGCATTTGCAGGTAAATGGATGAAGTTGGAGAAGATAATGCTAAGTGAAGTTACACAATCCCAAAAAATCAAATGCTGAATATTTTCTTTGATATAAGGAGGCTGATTCATAGTGGGATAGGAAGCAGGAGCATGGGAGGAGTAGACGAACTATAGATAGGGCAGAGGGGTTGGAAGGGAAGGGAGAGGCCATGGGGTAATTAGTAATGGTGGAATGTGATGATCATTGTCATCTAAAGTACATGTATGAAGACATGAATTGGTGTGAATATACTATGTATACAACCAGAGATATGAAAAATTGTGCTCTATCTATGTAATAAGAATTGTAATGCATTCTGCTGTCCTATATAAATAAAAATTTACATAAAAAAAGATAAAAAAGCACTAAAGATAACTTCCTTCCTTAACAGTATATCTCAGAGGCTCTGTCTCTCTGGAGGACCCTATACATGGTACTTGCAACAACACTGATGAATCTCAAAAACCATTATAGTAAGTGAAAACAGGAAAAAAAGTACCTAATAAATGTTTACATTTATGTAAAATTTACAAATGTATAATGAAAAAAAAACAAAAAACATTTAGCTACCTTGGGGTGGGGCTGGTTTTAAAGAGGAGGGAAAAAGATTATAAGTGGTGTTTTAAATACATGCAATTAATTATGTCAACTATAGTTCAATGGGGTTGTTGTTAAAATTTCAACAACACACAAAGGAACAACAAAGCTATGGAAGGAATTAAAGGGGTGAAGGTCCCACTGGTTGCCACTAGCTTTTCTCTTCACATGTACAGAAGTTTACAGAGTTGCTGCTGCCCAAGTTCAGGGATCTGCATGAAATCACTGCCAATTATCTAGATCTTTCTCCACCTTAAAGCAGATGAAATGGTTGTAGAATGCGGAGGCTGCAGAAAACAAACAAACAAATAAAGTACATACATGTAATCAGTAATCCTAAAAGTCTACTATTGAGTTAATGAGGAAGAAAGAAAATGAATTTTGCTTCTCCTCTGCTTTATCAACCTCACACTAATACACCTTAGCATAAAAGTTAAAATTTGTATGAACCTCAGCTGGTAAGGTAGTCTGGCATATTCAGTCTCATGTTTTAATAACCTACAATAGAAGAGAAGATAAGAGGGTATGGAATGCCAACAGAAAATATTAGATTCAGCATAAGATTAAGAGGTCTGAAACAGATTATAGGACTCAATATCAGAAGCAGCTTTTTAAAGAGCCAGTTGGGTAAAACAAGGGAATTGTTGCAGCATTTTTTCTGTTTAACTTTGAAGAGCTAAAATCACCTTCTTATAGGTGACCATATAATTTGTCATACAAGCTGGGACACTTTATTTTTTAAAGTGAGGTGAGGGTATTAAAAATCACACTTGGATAAATCAGAATAATCCAGGAATGTGTTAGACTAAAAATCAAAATATAAAAGGACGAATGGTCAATATATCTAAATGAGAAGAACCTTTTGTATTACTTATTTGATGCTAGATAGAATTTGTAAAGCACAACATGACAGATGGTCATAAACATCTCTAAAGTTATCAGGAATCCTCTAATTGTGGAGAGACCAAGGAAATATTGTCTCACCAACATTATTGTGTTGAAAAACAACTAATTTGGGAGATAAATCTGGTCAGAGTGAGTAATAGCGAGTTCATGATGAGACCTAAGAGGCTATGGCTCTGAGAAAATGTAAGCCTCAAATGTCATAATGCAGTCAATGTCAACTTGCTTATTACCTTTGTGACAATAAACTATACAGTTAACCAGAAAAGAGAAATTAATATTGGGGTTTGGGAGGAAATTCAGAGGTGCTCCCTCAAGCAACAGCTGCTACTTCCAATTGAGATCAAATTTAGATGAATTTAAACATTACATATTCTCTGTCCAATCTCGTAAACAACACATGACACAGGTATTATTGACCAAAAATTTTAAGTAGAAAAAAAGACAACTAAATAAAGCATCTTCTTCAAGTTCACCCACCTAGCAGTATGTCAGGAATTAAGCAAAACTCTGACTCCAGGTTTAGTGTTCATTCTGCTACCCAATGATCTCCTAAGTGTAGTCAATCGTCATTTTTGTTTCCAGTTCTCATAGAAAAAAATTACATATGGACCTGTTGAGAGATTCATGAAACTGAATCTGTAGCTGGATCTGGAGCATTTCAAATGTGCTTTGACAAAGATCATAGTAAAAAACAGCACTGAAACTTCTTCATGGTCTATTTTGTTTTAGGCAGTGCTTCTCAAGGTTTAATATACCTACACATCAGTTGGGCATCCTGATACAAAGGAGATTCTGATTCAGTAAGTCTGGGATAGGGTCTGAGATTATTCATTTCCCACAGGCTTCTGGGTGATGCTGACATTGCTGTCCCATGGGCTACTCCTTGAATAACAAAGTTTGAGGATACGATTTAGACTATGTCATTCATGAACTCCATTTCAAGAAATTTTACTTATTCTAGTGGCAGGGAAACCCTCTTTCTCCTCTAATGTTGACTGCTTGTCATTAAAACAAACTTTCATTGGATCTGAGTTTTTGAAAAGTGTGTTTGAAATTTGACCATTTATCACTCTTGTATTAGTACTAGGTGGGGTACTGGATGTATTTCTTCTCAACAGATACAACTTTTCATTTTTCTTCTACTAGTTATTATAGTAAAGCATATGTTCTTCTCCTATATTTTCTCTTATACTGTCCAGTACCAGCACTTGGGGAATAATAAGGTTGACCACTATGTTCTCTAGGAAGCTATAGTCAAGACAACTATTAAAGAAGAATTTCTGTTTCCTTTTCAGAAAATCTAAACACTTCTAACACTGCAGTTGTCCAAGGTAGAATGGCATGGGTCTATTTGGTGGAAAGAATGGCTGAATCCTTTCTTGAGTAACTCTCAAATATAATATAGCATCAGTGGGTGTTTTAGCCAGCTTTTTCATCTCTGTGAACAGAAGACCTGACAAGAATATTGAAAAGGAGGAAAACTTTATTTTGGCCCACAGTTTCAGAGGTCTCAATACATAGATAGCTGACTCCATAGCTCTGGGCCCAAGGTGAGGCAGATCACAGCATAAAGATATGAAGGAGGAAAGCAGCTCAGGACATGGCACCAGGAAGCAGAGAAAGCTCTGCTCACAAGGGACAAAATAAACCCCCAAAGCAGGTCCTACTGTAATCAACCTCCTCTAGCAACTCCCCATTTGCCTATAGTTACCACCAGTTAATCAATTCAAGTGGCATTCATCCAGTGTTAATTCACTGATCAGGTTAAAGTTATTGTATCTTAATCATTCCACCTCTAAACCTTCTTGCATTGTCTCACACATGAGCTTTTGGAGGATATCTCATATCTAAACCATAACAGTGTTTTAATGCCTTAAAGAAATGGCATTAAATACAATTAAATATTTTAAAAATATTTTTTAATTGTTGATGTACCTTTATTTTATTTATTTATTTTTATGTGGTGCTGAAGATTGAACCCAGTGCCTCACACATACTAGGCAAGTGCTCTGCCACTGAGCCACAATCTCAGCCCACAACTGAATATTGATAGAAAACTAAACTGAAAAGCATTTTGTCCTTTGACATGTTTAGGGCCAATTCCACAAGGCAGCTTTCGAATGACTAAATGTCTTTTCAAGTTATTAAACATAGCTAAACACATTAATTCTCTTAGGAAAATCTCATAGAGAGAAAACCCATCAAAAAGTATATTGACCTTAAATTAGGAGGAAAAATGACATTTTGTAGAGGTATGGTTAAAACTGAAGAATTTGGAGAAATAATAGTTGTCTAGTGATAGAAAAGGGACAGGATGAGTACCTAATTACTAAAACAATATTCCCTCTCTTTGTCTAATGATATAAAGAGCAACACCACTAAATTTAATCTCAGGGAAAGCAGTAGCAAGAGGACATGATCTATCTTTATACTATTTAAGGTTTTTCCCTCTTGTTTCTTATCTAGTATGCATTAATTCATTACTTTGAAAGGATCTTTAAAAAGTCTTGAGTCATTCTGGAAGTCTTTCCAATTGTGGTGTAAACAACCAATATTAGGAATTACTTTTTTAATCTTTATCCTCTTGAAAACAAAGGACATTCCAATAAACTGACATTGCTTTTGTCATTTATTTAATGTTTATTGTCTTATAAATATCATTCTATTCAAAAGGCATTACTCAGAAATACAGCTGCACTTGACTGCAGTGACTTTCCTACAGTTCCAATAAATGTCATTGATGTTTTCATTAGGAAAACATAACTCTCCACACACTGCATTTTTAAATATTCACTCACTGATAACATGAACCCATATGCTTCGCTTGGAGAAGCAGAGGTGTTGGTTCCTCAAAGGCTTTTCAAAAATCAATAGTGTGCAAATTGATCCATGAGATCATAGAAAAATTCTGTTACTTTGAAAACTCAAAGTGTTTTCATCTATATTTCTGAAGGATCTTCAATTGTCAGAAGGCCCTTCAATGGCCCCCTTTTAGCCATGTATAGTGAAGGACCAGTAAATAGCCATGAGGGTGAAGCTAACAGAGAATATAAGGAGATCTTTTATTAAGTCAATCTTTGAGGTTTGTTTGTTCAGATTTTACCATATCATTTTGGGTTTTGGTAACATTCCTCCACAATTAGGTTGGGAAAAAAATCAATCATGTAAGCTGACTAAATCTTACAAAATCATCAGGGAAATAGTCTCAATAGAGAAGGGTTTTCTGAATTATTCCTCCCCCTCTCCTACTATTCACTTTTCAGCCACGTTTCTAAAAGCGTCTTTGAAATCACATATCCTTTTGGTCAGTGCTAGAAGAAGAGGGCTTTCTGACTGTGAAGCCAGATCCTTCTTAGCAACAAATGACACACACACACCCGGAATAGCTACAAGCTCTGTGCTCTCTGTGTGTCTCTTATATGATCAGTGACAATTTGCTTAGTTTCCCCTAACCTGCTTCCTAGTTAGTAATTACCCACAGACAGAATCTTTGTGGAGCCCTGACTTACAGCTATTAAAATAGGATGTAATTGTACCCAGTGTAATTGGCTTCAGTGGCAGAGCCCCATTAACCCGGCACAGCCATTCTTAAAGCAGCCTGTGATCTAGCTCATTAAGTTTTATCTTCAGTAATAAGGAACGTTATGACCTTTGCTGTTCCTGTCTTAATGTATTTATGTGGACATGTCACCTAAAATATCAAAACATACAGTGTCATCGAAATGCAGAGGCAGGCCAACCTTTTATACTCAGAGTGACTGAAAATTAAGTTCCAAATAGGGTGAAGATGAAGGACACAACCATACGTAAAAGACAATCCTAAGAGGTCCAGTGCTAGGAAAGTTACTCCCACCCCCAAGGGATCTTCCCTACCCAACAGCGCAGTCAGTTCCCGAGGGCTGAGCTCTGTGTCCTGGCAGAGGAGAATGGGAAGATTCTCCAGTACATATGTGTTCCCACAGTATAATTGCTGAAAGAACAAAGTGAGAGAGTTTCCCCCTTTTCTCAATACAGCCTAGTATCTCCTTTACAGATGACTGAGAGGCAGTTCAGAAAAAGAACTGGACTGGATTCTAATCTCAGGATGGGTTTGAAACTGCCATAAGCAATGCGTCTATTCACTCTGGGTTCAGTGTGCCCATCTGTAAAGTCAGAGTATAGCTTACATGATATCTAAGATCATTTCAAAATAAATTTCAATACAGCCAAACAAATTTTATGATTTAATTTCTAAATTATCTGAATGGGATTAGATTGTGTCATAGCACTTCTCCCTGTCTTTCAGAGACAAGACCTGTGTCTAACAAAGGCAACCCAAGAACATTTTAAGTGGAAAATGCTTTTGTCTGCTAAGAGCTTTAGGATGTGCTAGAACATTTTAAAGTTCTTGACCTGATGATTTGATATTAGTTTTACATTTATGCATTAACTTGATTAGGCTTTATAGAAAATAATTCAATTAGCCGATGTTACTGTTTTATAGCTGAGGTTGGCTTCTACAATTAGTTAACTTATAACTAAAGGAGGTTAATTTTGACAATCTGGGTGGCCCTTATACAATGAATTGAAAAGCTTTAAGGGCAAAACTGAGGTTTCCTATGTTTACATATGAATACAAGACCAGTGCAACTCCATATCATGTACAACCACAAAAATGGGATGTTATACTCCATGTATGTATGATATGTCAAAATACATTCTACTGTCATGTATAACTAAAAAGAACAAAAAATTTAAAAAACAAACAGGTTTCCTTAAAAAAAATTTGCAGTGTGCGTGTGTGTGTGCATGTGTGTGTGTGTGTGTGTGTGTGTGTATGTTCTAATGTTGTGAGTTGAATCGTGTGCCAAAAAAGATATGTTGAGATCTTAATCCCCAGTTACAGAACCTGTGGATATGTCTTTTCTTGGAAATAGTCTTTGTAGATATAATCAAGTTCCAATAGGTCATATTGAATTAGGGCATACCTTAAGTTTAATGACTGGTGTCATTTTGAGGAGAGGGAGACTTAAAGACACAGAAGCAGAGGAAATAGTCATTTGAAGATGAAAGTAAGATTAGAGTTTGGTATCACAAACTAAGGGATGTCAATGATTGTCAGCAACTACCAGAAGCCCAAGAGTCAAGGAATAGCACTTCTCTCAAGGTGTCAGAAGAATAATGACCTGGCTGACACCTTGATTTTGTATTTCTTGCCTCCAGAAATGCAAAATAATATATTTCTGTTGTTTTAAGCTGCCTAATTTCTGTTAATTTATGAGAACAACCCTAGGAAATTAACCTAGGTACTTATCTTAGGGGTTCTGTTTCTTTGGTTTAATTCTGACTAGTACTTTGTTCTTTTGGGGAAAATATGTCTTTGTAAATGAAAGTATAGGTCTCTTTTCTCAGGCTATCTCCATAATCACTTTTATACAAACAGAACTTCTTATGAGAAAAGTCAGCAGAAAAAAGTCTAGTCAAGTCAAATGAGGGAAATATTTGTGGAAAATAACATTGGCATTTTTGTTGCAGGTCTGCTCAGAGCCTTTAGTATGATTATAATATGTGTCCATGTCTCCAAAAGTGATGGGAATATTTTTCAAAATTATATGAAATTTAGAAGTTATTTTCAGGTACACATATTAATTTCTCTCGGAAATAATCTGCCCTAGAAAAATTCTTTGGGAAATGCTGGTTTAGAAACAAATTAAGTCCTTTCTCTGCTATGCCTTTTCTGGGGATATGACTTGTTGATCATCAACATAGAGACAAAAAAAATGCAGAGCTAAAAGTGAGGAGGTGACAAGTTTAGGTACAGACGAGCAGGGTAAGTATGTAACATGGTGGTTCTTAAAATTTTGCAACATCAATGAGACAGCAAAAGTATCATTAGCCATGTGGGTTAGTTGGGATAGGCTAGAGTGGTAAAGACTATGCCATGGTAACAAATAAATCTGAATTATCAGTGACTTTACTCAATAAATATTTGATTGCCATTCTTGGCAGTAAGATGTGGGAACAGTCTATTCACTATACAGTGACTGAGGCTCAGTGCTCCCTTACAACTTGTGATGAAACCATCTACTGAACTATTGCTTCTAGCTATAGTAGTTTGGAAAAGGTGTGTGGAGAATGTTCACACACAAATGACTTGGCCTGTTACCCTATTGATCACATTCTAATGGCCAGAACTCAGCACATAGTCCTAATTAATCTCTGAGTCATATCTTTTGTTTTAGTGGAAAATAGGAGTAAAAACATGAATGTGCAGATATAAGAAGACCGGGTTGTGATGAAGCAAATTATTTCTTTTTTTTTTTATTACCACTTTTGTTTCTTAACTATAGGATTATATGTACTTCAGGTTCCAAACTTGCCCAGGCATTTGCCTACTGGGGCCCAGAAAGGAAGGGTTTTGTTGACAGTATTTTATTTTATGGCTTCTATTCCAAAATATTGTTGAAAGTCCAAATGTAAGTTGAATGAAATAAACAATGAGCACGACACACCATTTCGTTAATTCCTTCTTACATGTTTCAAGAACTTAGCTGCTTAGCATAAACAATATAAAAGCATCCATCTCAAAGGAAAGGTTTAGATTTACATACATCCCTTTCTATTTGAAAACTAAGTTTCAATAGTTATATCAAGTTAGAAAGTTCAGGATATATTTTTAAATAAAATTAACATTTAACAAATGACCTGGTCCTTTTCCAATGAAATAAAATATGTAATAAATGAACCCAAATTGCCTCAGTATTGACTACTACCAAGTGATTTAAAATTTAATCTATGGAAATAATAATTGACAAAAGACACCATTTTAAAGCAATGCCTTCTTGGATACAAATTAAGTACCCTTTCTTCCTAAACTTCAATTTGATGCAATCTAACAACTCAGTTTTTCTTAGGAAACTGTCTATAAATTTCCTGTGACCATCGAGGTGCTGTTAAACTGTGAGCTATGTTACTACAGGTTCTTTGCATAGTATTTACAGAATTTAGTTTCTGTAGAATCACAAAAGAATCAGGGTGGGGTGATAGTGTGGATAAAGGTGAGCGTAGATACCGTATGCCACTGTCCCTACAACCAAAAGCCACAAGAGTCCCTCTGTTATCTTTTTACTATATTAGAATTCTGGGTAAGAATCTGATGTAAAATAAGATGTTGCTACTTAAAAACTAAGATGCTCAGTTCTTACTTTTGACTACCTGCTCATACCTTATGCATGATGTTCTTGTTTGTCTTTTCAGCACTCACCTTTCTCTTTCCCCCCTATAGTTTCTCTTACACCCCACTGAGCTTTCTAATTTTGAGCCTTCAATCTTTTTGTCCTGTCTTCTTCATGCCTAGTTGAGAAGGAATACAAATAAAGGGAGTGTACTACCATTCTCTTGGACATGTCCCTCCAACTGTGTGACCACTTTTGCAATCAATGTTTCCTTGACAAGTTGAGTATCTCAATAAATGGACAGAAGAGGGAACTAATATTTTATAAAAATGTCCACTGTGTGGTTTTTACATAGTATTTACTCTCACCATGCTAGGCACTTCATATGCATCCTCTAATTTACATACCCAGACTTATTGCCTCTTGCAGTAGATATACTGAAGGAGTTATGCTTTTTTCTTAACTTCTTAGAATGCTGAAAATAACTGTATCACTGACTATATTAATTCAGTAAATTTTGAAAGTATTTATTTCACATATATTCCTCATTGTCTGTGTAGGAGCAGCCTTAATCAGGGATGAAGCAACAGTGCTGAACTACTGTCTCCCTGAACAGAGCTAGGCCAATTACAAAAATATTCTGCCATCCAGAACTCCATAGACCACATCGAAATGTGGTGTATGATAATTTGTTTAGAAAGGTCTCAGAGGAAGCAGACAGCATTTCTCCTGATATAACAGTTTTCCTCACTAAAAGAACATTTACTTTGAATAATTTTAACTATTATGCATTCATGCTCACACCTTTTTCCTGGCAACTGCATTCTTTTTCATGCCCAGGAAAATGTGAGTTTTATAGGAAGAAAAATGCAAGATGGTAAAAAGGTGTTTTTTGAAATGTGATTTTCTGAGCACTGTATTTTTCATTTCTTAGACAGAAGCACAATTTCTTTGATGCATAAATGATGCTACCAGTAAATTTTAGCTCAGGCAGTTCAAGGACATAACCTGAAAATAAAATTCTAAAATTAAAAAGATCACTTTACTCATAAAAAACATGAAGAGCCAATACACACTGTGGGTATATTTTTATATGTTATTCTGCACAGGGAAATAAATAATGAATTTATAACTGATCCAGTAGCCAAACATACTAAAGCATATGTTTATGTCATATTAACATACTGAACTACAATTGAGGTACATAATGTGTCCTTCAACATTATTTATGACTCTCTGTTGGAAGCCTATCATTTGCAGGTGCTGGTTTAGGGCCTGCAGCTAGAATGATGAACCAAACCAGACAAATTCCTGGCTTTGCAGTACTTATTATCTAAGAGACAAAATGAGAAATAAGCTAATTATTTTTAAAATGTAAATTTATAAAATGAGAATGTACACTGAAGAAAATATGCATGGTATAAACAAAATATGTAAACATTGATAACTAAGCTGATCTAGGGTATATCTGAAGCTTCCCTGAGGAAATGGCTTTTGAAGTAAGATATAAAGGAAAAAGAAGCACTGATAACTAATAGAAGGAGGAAACAACAAAGACATTCCAGGAAGAAGGAAAAACATTTCAAAGGTTTTGAATCAGGCAAGAAGCAAGAAAGCCAGTAATGCCGGAAAGAGCTGAACAAAGTAGAAAAATGGAAAAAAAAAAAAAAAAAACTGTGTTGGATTAGAGTGGGAACAGATCTAATAAGGATTTTTGTTTCTGTCTTAAAAGCAACAGAAATCCACTGAAGGCTTATGCGTGAAGGGGAGGAGCAATGGAAGGCAAGGTATGACGAATGGCATTTGTTTCAAACCGATTGTTCTCACTGCCATAGTATTCTGATTGGATGGAGACACTTATGGATATGGGGAGCTAGTTAGGATAGAATTGCAATTGTCTAGACAAAATATGATTGTGATATGGAACAGTGCTAAATGTTTTGACTTCCCACCTCATCCTTATACATAAAAGCAGTAACCTCTAAATATGTGGTGATTTATTCTCTGATCCTTACTCGGCCCTCCCCAGATTCACCACTTACCATTTTCTGTCCATCTTGTCCTGGCGATGATCCTTCCCCTCTTGGTAGCTATCTTTTGGGTGGCATTTAGCCCAAGCATCCAGATATTTGTATGGAATTTAGTTAGTCTAGTATTCTGTCCCTTGTTTGTGCTGTATAAAACTGCATTCTGCCTAATTCTGTCTCCAACATGACATTAGAGTGTGAGAAGAGAAAGAGGTTAGGGTGATATTTTTTCATAACTTCTTTCTTGCTTCTGCACTGCTTCTTTAGTAGTAGATGCATTTCTCTACAATTATAATTCCCCCTGTTTGGCCTCCCCTTCATAGATCTAGCTATCAGTGATCTCTGGAAATACCCTTACTTCTCTCTTTGCCCCTTAAACCCTAGAGATGATGATGGATTCCTGCTGTGGGTAGTCTCTGGGTATCTTGATGTCCATTCTTGCTTTCCTTAATCATACCCTACCTCTGTAAGAAGTCTATACATTAAAATATTTTCATTTGAACCACCTAAGGTGAAATTTATTTTCTGTTGGATCCCTGAATACTAAAAAAACAATTAAAATAATCATTTTTAAAGGGCAGAAATTTGGAAGTATTGCAGCTTGGAAAGACCACATCTATAGAATGCCAAATGCCCATATAAAATGTAAAAGTCTTCATCGTCATAAACTACTTTAAAGAAAAGCTTTAGGTTTGAAAACAGAATTAGGTAGAAACATAGCCTTATATTGCACATAAGAGGGTTACAATTCTGGACTGCATAAGTTCCATAACAATATCAAGAGGCTTTGGACCAGCTAAAGACAGACTATCTGGTTTAGTTACTGAATTCTAAATCCCTCCTATACATATGTTTCCTTCGAGTAAATGGAATGTAAATGGAATGAGTCCATTTTGATCAATCCCCCCCTCCCTGGTTGACATATCCTGAGGATATTGAGGGGGAATAAAGTCTTTTTCTTCTGTTTATGCAGAGTAATTGTGGGTGAATGAGAAAGTAGCTTCTAATACAGGCAATGGTATAACATTAGAAACATAATGACCCTAGATCGGCCTTGTAGACAAAGAGCAATAAATAGGCCACTTGTAGGGGTATAATGGGAAAACCATATGAATGGTCTCAGTGTTCAATTTCTATATGCATTCCATTCACATTACTCAGTCCCCTCTTAAATGGGTACATTTCTTTTCCAGTTCAATGTATGTATATTCTCCTGGTACACACATTCCCAAATACTGCACTAATTCCTTCCAAGACCTCATTAATTATCCACAGAAAGACATAAAGTATTGATGAGAAAATGAATGCTTTAATAATATGTGCTCTATCTTTGGTGTCTCCTTTACTTGTCAATAGCTATACTATATCTCAAGAGTAACCTCAGAACAATAGGCAGAATTACTGACAAAAGGTCAATACATGCTTTATTTAGCCTAGAGTATAAAGCAAATTTTTTGCATTCTATTGTAAAGTGGTAATGAAGAAATAATGTAATATTTTCAAAAGACCTTAGTCTCCATTTCCCTACCAATTAGCTGTATCTTTTTAGGAGACCTGATTTCATGCAAAGGAAGCAGCTTTTTGGGGTCTTCAAGTTCACCATCATGTACTCAAGGACAATACAACAGTAACTATGTCCTTGACAATTGTACACCTCAGAAAAAGATTAGTTTTGGAAAAGAAATCCAACTTTTCTATAAGGCACAGTACAAATCAAAAAGCCATTGTTAAAAGCCATTATTCTTCCATGCAGCAAAAAAAAATGAAGCATGCTTACCCTTCAATTTTATGGGAGGAAGTGAAAAGGCAACTATTAAGATGAACCTTCTAATGTGATATATAAATGCCATCTAATATACGTGAACATTGGCTAAGGCCTCTCTGTACTTACAGGCTCAAAATTGCAACTCCGCTATCTAGAGAAAAGTTTGATCTTTAGGAGATTTGGTCATTTGAACTTGCATTATAGAGGCCTGGATATGCTCAGTGGTGGCTATACTTTGTTTTTATGTATTTATGTTTATAGTGACAGCTCATTATCTTAATGCATGAAGTTGTGTTGTAGATGTAGAAGCTCCTATAAATATGTGTTTACCCAAAGTAAGATTTGTGTATAATTTAAAATGAAATTCTATTGTACTCTGGGTCTGCAAGTTCAGGGATATGAGCAGATTGCAGAAGCAGCCATTTAGTTCAGTCAGTTCTTTGGCCACAATCTGAAACCACTGGCTGAACGAAGCAACTGTCAGTACTTTAGTCAGAACTGGGAACAAGTATATTTAACACATCCTTATCTACCACATGCACACTAATAGGAGTCTTCAGTTGTTTCTTTTTAAAACTAGCATAAAATGATTTTTCCTAGAAGAAGGAAATTTAACTTTTGAATTTCACTGAATCCCTTATGTTGTATCTTCAGTAGGACAAAGTATATAATAAGCCACATCAGTAAGGAAAAGAAAGAACCTCAGGATCATTAATCATTATTCTTGGGAGAAGCATGCTGCTATGTGGGAAGCTACATTGGGAGTGTGCTAGAGATTAGCACAGCTGGGAGTCTAATATCAACTTTGTAAAAGATATGATAAGTGATAAAGAGACAGATCCATAGTAACCCTTGAATACTTAAATATTCCTGATTTAACATGAAGACAAAAAATCAGTAGTAATATAGACGATTAAAACAACCAATATGACAAAATTTATATTTATTGAACACTATATATCAAAACTATAATACATATTTCAGTCCATAAGACACGTTTCAATATAGTTCAAAGGACTGATATCGCCAAAAACATATTCACTGATCATAGTGGAAATAAATAAGAAATCATTAATAATGATAGTTAGGAGGCACCTAAACATTTCTAAATTCAACATTGAGTGAGGTGAGTCCCAGTATTTCTTCAATTGACTGTCTTGAGTTTCTGGCTCACCATATAGGGAAAAGGAAAAATCTAGTGAAACACCTAAGTTGACGAGAAAGAACTAAATGGAAATAAACTAAGACAGCTACAGTCCATAGGACAGAGTAGCAGACAGGAAGGAGAAACACAGAAAGAGAAAACAATAAACCTTCAGAATATTCAGCAGAGTACTGATAAGCAAATGTATGTGAAGGAACCACCCAAGGACAGTGAGAGACCCCCTTGAAAGGATTAATGGTAATGGTGTTCACTACCCAGGGACAAGAGTAGCTCAATTCCCACCAGCAACTCTGGGAAAAAATTCAGTTCTCAGAAAGGACTTGCATCTTTGGCAAGGAAAAATAAGAATGAGAGTAAATCTTGTGTATGTACTGCCTAAAAATATTAAAGCAAGACCTGAAAGGATCAAACTGTTTCCAAGAAACAAATTTTCATCTCTGAATGGAGCTCAATCACATTTATAAGAATACAAATATACCCAGCTCCCAACAAGGGTGAAATTCACAATAGCTGCCATCCAATCATAGATCATTAAGCATGAAAAGACACAAGAAAACATCATCTATAATTAGGAGAATAATCAATCCAGCAAAACCAACACAAAACTTGCATGGATGTCAGACATACAAAACAAGGACATTTGGGCTGCAGATACGGTTCAGTTGGTAGAGTGCTTGCCTTGCATGCACAAAGCCCTGGGTTCAATCCCCAGCACCACACACAGACACACACACACACACACACACACAAAATAAGACAGTTATACCTATATTTTTTATGTTCCAAAAATTAAGTAAATACAAAAAATAGAGAAAAATTGAGCTTCTATAGATTAGAAACACAATGTGTTGTGTGAAAAATATGCTGGATGGAAATAAGGTAGATTAGACATCATAGGGAAAATAATTGGTGAGTTTAAGAATAACACGTGCAGGAAAAATGATTGGAAAGATTGTTGATATAATCTTTGCAAAGTATACAACCTAACATGGAAAAATAGTCACAAGATTCATTATTATTATTCCTATTCTAATGTATAGTGCTTGCATCCAAACAAATGGGAAGAATGCCATAATAGGTCTTGGTTTCAGTAAAGAAATTATATACTAGATAGGGAAACTGAAGAAGGAATAACACTCCCAGAATTGGGTCAACATGAAATGGGTTCCATTAAAATACTTTTTATTTTTGTATCAAGAGGGCACCTAGGACTCCTAGTATGCAAGTACAGATCCAGCTGTGAATATCCAGGAATATTAGAAGATAACAATTATTTTAGTTGTACTTATTCCCATACTTGGCTTTGCCTCAATGATTACACCTAGAAAAAGGATAGTTAAGCTATGATTCATTTTTAATCTGAACTACAAGAATCTCTCATGAGGGTCTTTTTATAAAGAATTTTTTTAAAAATCATGTTATTTGATGATTTTACTAGTGGATTTGCAAAAATAAATTATTAGAGAAGTTCATTCCTTACATCAGCTTTTAATAAAAGCCAAGAACATAATACTGAATTATATTCTGTGGGCATGTGGAATCTTCAACACAAATAAAATGAGAAAAATTTCACTCGTTGTGGAATATTGGTCTTGAGATAATGAGCTGTGTTTATATGCACTTAGTACAGTTCAATTAAACACTAGAAGCAAGATGGAATGAGTTTTACACTGCAATTAAGCACATTTGTTTAGAATGCTGCTTCTGCATATCTAACTTGGAACCTATAATAGCTTTAGGCTGCTGGATGAGTTTTCAAAGAGCCCAATTCTGGCCACATTCATTCAAGATGTGTTGCTTGCCTGATCGCATGCCATACATCCACTTAAAGAATACAGAACAATTCCTAGGGGCAACTACAATAGCTCAACAATCATTAGTACTTGCTATGTATCAAATTCTGTGCAGGATACAAAGACGGATTACACATGGACCAGGACTCAAGGAGCTTATGAATCAAACTATGACATATTATTACCTAATATCAATTCCCATAGTTATTTTTATTACCATGCATTTATTCTATTAATTATATCTTACCCAGTTTCCACAGTAAGGAATATATGTCATCATGTATATTTACTGCAGTATATGAAATCATTTTCTGACATGCCATACATTCCAAGAAGTTCTGTTTAAATCCAAAGGACATCAGAAAGCACTGGTGTATATGCTTTATGTTAGGTATAAAACAGAATTGCTAGTTTGCAAAAGTGTTTAAAATATGTCCATTAGCTTTCTGAGTGTTAAGATCTGATATTTCATAATTGGTACATGAGTAATTTCTAACATGAATAAAAGGCTGGGATAGTAACAAGATGAACAAAAAAGAGACATACATTGAAAAGGCACTGGGCAAGCATAGATATCCTGTGCCAAGAGTGAAAGAATGGATTCAAGCCATGTTCCTGAGATTTCCTAATTTAATTAGAGGGTTCCTACAGTTAGTGGACTTTTTAGTTTATATACATACAGACAGACTTTTTTGGGGCGAGGGGTATGAGACAAAGCTGAGTTTATTAAAATTCTCAAAATCTTTAAAAGTGCCAGTAATTTCAGTAATTTGAAATAAAATGTTTGCCTTTCCATCCTCTCTCCCTGGAAAATACTATTGTTATGATGTATGCAATTATGTAATTAAAATAAATCTCTGCCCATATCATTGAGTGAGTTGTGTTATCATTATAAATGAAGAAGATGAAAAGAAAAGAACTACTTTGCATTCATAAGTATGGTAAACTTGAGTACTAGACTGCATCAATGCAAATGCCAACTCAGCCATTTCTTTTTAGGTATGTGCCTTTAGGCAAGTTACATCATAAGGTCTCAATTTCCTCATTTGTAAAAGAAGGAAAAAAATGGTCTCCATCTTATAAGATGGTAGTGAGGATTAAATTATATAATTTATGAAAAGCAATTAATACAGTGCTTAGTATACTAACTGAGTGCAATAAGTGCTAGCTGTTATTATTATTACTTACTCCAGGAGACATCTTACCATAAGTAAATGATTACTCATGTTATATAAGTCTTCATGACCATCAGTGCTTGTCTGGTCCAAGCACTGATGGTCATGAAGACTTATATAACACAGAGGCTCAACTTAGAAAGGAGGATCATTTTAACTATGCAATTCAAACTTCCTTGGTGTTAGTAAAATGGCAGGGATGGCATTTTATACTTATGGAATAGCAATTTGTGGTAGTTCCTGTCTTTTTGAAAGATTCCAACTTCTGGTTGGAACACATGCTGATGTGAATGTTAGAATAGCAAACCAGAAAGATCTATTTTAATACAAACATTAGGGAGCAGTATGACTTTTTACTTGGCAATATAATAATATTTTCCCTTAATATTTTCTTTTCTTTTATTGCTTAAATATGTGAACAGTTCTATATAAATAAAATGGAGAAGGAAAATAATTGTATGAAGAGTTCTAAATCAAATAAAAAATATTTGCAAAACATATACAATACTAGGTGTTGTTGAGAATACAGTGTGTGCTGTTTAAGACATGGCCCCCACCCTTTGATTGCTGATGAGCTAATTAGAAAGATAAGCGATATATGGATGCATTTGGAAACTTAAGTAAAAAATACTGAAGTCAATATGTCAGTTTTGCAACAAAATAAAAATTTCTAACAGAGAGAGGCAACTGGTATATACTACTCTTACAGAAACTATTTGGCTAGAATATATATATATATATATATATAATCACACAGATGAAAATATTTGGGGACATTCCACCTTAAAAATCATATTATTTTTAACATCAAATGCTCACATCTTCTCGCACCCATGAAGCAGGCATCTGGCTCCCCAGCTGTGTATGTGGTAAGGCTTGCCAAGAGAATAGATTGAGAACTGAATACACAGGAGAACAACCAACTGCTATGGTTTGAATGTTGAATGACTCCCCAAATTCCATGTTTTAAAGGGTTGGTGTATAGGGTGGTGCTATTGAAGGGTGCTGTGGACCTTTAGGAGGTGGAACATTATTGGAGGTCCTTAGGTCTTTGGAGGTGTTCCCCTGACAGGGATTGTAAGACCCTGCTCCATTCTGTTTTTCCTTCCTTGATCAAGATGTAAACATTTTGTTCTGCAATATGCTTTTCTTGATGTGCTATTTCATCAGAGGCAAAAGTAATAAGGCTGCTTGACCTTGCAATGGAATTTCCAGAACTGTGATTTATAATAAAACTTTTTTCTTTGTGAGTTATTTTTCTCAGGTAGTTTGTTTTAGTAACAGGAAGCAGACCAATACACCAAACTTTTCTATCTGCTGCATATGCTCTCAATATGGAACAAACAAAATATTGGCAGGCATATATCTGTAGGACCCAAATGCATAAGAGAAAGCTATCTAGATAATATCTTTATTATTCTTCCAAATACTACTACCTGCAGCTTCAATGAAAAATGAATGTTACAAAAACACATGGTTGTTTGAGACAAATTGGACAACAATATCCTATTTTACTTTGTCCCACAGAAACCAAAGTCATTACAAAAACTTTATTTCTCCTTTGAGATATCTACCTCATAATGCATTTCTCAATTATTTCCTCCCAAGAAGGTATTCTAGTATATTCTATCCTTGAGGCCTCCCCTGGTAATGACAAAAATTACTCCTACAAACTTTATGATAATCACTGCCAACAATAATAACTAACATTTATTGAGAGCCTACTGAGTGCCAAATTCCCTTACAGACACTATTTTATTCAATATCAGCTCTTGAGATCATTAGAGTTTTTGCAATATTAATGACAAAATTAGTGAAGGGTGCATCAACATTATCAAGTTCACATACCTGGTAAGAAGCAGAACCATATTTATAACCCAATTCTGCTGCAAAAAGTATACATTTTTTCATACATTCCATGACTTTTGTAAGAAGTTTCTGTATTTTTACCTTAATGTTTTCTGTATATTTTATAAGATATATATATATATATATATATATATATATATATATATATATGTGTGTGTGTATATATATATATATATATATATATATATATATATACTGTATATTTCCTTTAATTTTTTGTATATTTACTGTAATGTTCACTCCTTACTTATAAGAACACACTAAATTTCTCTCACTATTGAATCTTTACTTCTGCCCTTTTTCCACTCCGTAGCATTTAAATAAAAACTAATGCAAAAGAGGATAAACATATATATAACACTCATACAAATTATATAATATTTCTACTATAGAACAATATTGGAAAAGATAAAGATACTGTCTGACTTTAAAACAGTTTTGAATATTTAATACATCGTTGTTATGTTAAGTTCTTAAAATAATAAAGCACAAATTTCTTTAGATTTTGAAGATAAAGTGCCATAACAATACATGGATGATTACTTTTAATTTTTTAATTCATCCTAAAATCTTACATATATTCACTTATAGAAACTAATTATTTGTTCTTCTTTGAGATTTATATGTATGTTTTGCATTATAATTTATGGACTATGCTGCATAAGATTAGCAACAGATTTTGGATAGAACAAGTCACTAAGGATTTGACCTGCTGCCAAAAACATAGATTTCTTTTTTTTTCCCATTCACTATGAAAGTTAAGAAAGCTTACCAAGTTTTCTAAATAAAGTAATATAGATTACAACACTAAAAGTCACAGTACTCTTTGAAGAACTTCTGTGTATTTCTCTGCATTTGTAAGAATGATATGGGGAAAACTGGTGTATTATTTTCCAAGTCCTCGGAACATCATGTAACTGCATGATTCAGATGGAACATATGTCCTTTAGTACTGAAGCAAACAGAATATATTAATGACAGATTTCAACTTTAAATTTTCAGGAAGTTTGCAGTTCCTATTATAATGATATCTTGTATTTTTCCATTCTCTATCAAAATGTGTTATAATAATGGTTGAGATAGATAACAATGTTTGAAAGGCACATACTTGGTGATCAGAAAAAAATATTATATTTTTCAGTGAAATATTTATTGGTGTTGCTTTGTGGGTTCATTTTAAATTCATCTTAACTATAGATAGATAGTTACATATAGATATAGATATATAGATAGATGGAAATGAGTTTTAGATGTCAATGCTGAATTCTATTATTTTTTCAGTATGAAAACATAATACCCATGGTATGTGTCCTCTTTAAGATCCCTTTAACATCAAATGTAAATTGTAAGAACCCAGTTGTGGGATCTGAATTGCTCAGCCCAGGAGCTCAAGTGTTTTAAATCAGCTATTTTGATAGGCAAAATAACTAACCCTACTAGAGTTGGTATAAACCCAGGAAATAATTCAAAATCCTCTTTTTTATTTCAGTATCAGATTCATTTGCTTCCTTCTTCATAGTTGGAGATTAAATAGAAATTTACATGTTGAAGCTATCACAATGGAGATCTCTCAGTACTACATTATCCTTGTTTTTATGCAGAAAATCCTGCTCAGTTGTGGTGAATGACTTGTTGGCTGTATTTATGAATTTTGTTTGTGTAACTAATTTTTCTCCAAGGTCACATTTTATAATACTTGAAACAGGGTCTGTTATAACCTATATTTTGTTGATACTCATCCAACCTGCTACTGCAGCTTCCAACTCATACAATGTTCTTACTAGTAATTTGGAGATTTATGGCTGCATTATTTTAAACTCTAGCATTTTGTCCACGACTTGTTATCATAGACCTTTTCTAGCTTCTTGAAACCTATCCAGTTATAAATATACTTGTAAATATCTTTCTGTAAGATGAATACTTTTAACTAGCAATTTTAGAATCATCATTATGTCTTGGATCACTATAATTGACTTGAATACCCCAGTCAGAATCTCTGGGCACCAAAATATCATAGAGTCAGACTTTCTCTTTTGATAGTGCATAGAAATATACCAATAGTATCTACAGATTTGCTTTAACATAAATATGTGCCAAATTAAATATCATATTAATAATAAAAAATATAACTAGCATGAATTGACATTTTCCATGTGCCAAATAAGAAAAGTAGAACACAAGATTGTATAATAACTGTGATTGGATTTCCTGGAAGCAGCACCTGAAAAATGATTCATATGGCAAAAATTATATGGGATAGATGAAACTGGGGCAGAGAATGGTAAAGAGCTGAGTAAACATGGTCTCAAGTAAAACTTTGGTTCTGTTTGATACACAATATATGTGCATGTGGGCCTGGGCAGTGGCATAGGCTCTGGGGCATAAATCAAACTAATCTGTTATCCTGTCTTATCACAGGAGTGTCACAGGGCTTTTGTAGTTCCTACTCCCTAACAGTTGATCATTTACCATCCCAATAGTGATATATTGTTATGCTTTGAATATGTTTTAAGTGTGTCCTCTCAATGATTCTGTGTTTTGTAGTTAGTCCCCAGGGTGGTATTAGGAAGTAATGGGATCTTTAAGAATTAGGGCCTAGTAGGAAGTCCTTAGGTCTTAGGGGACACTACCCTTAGAAGGGAATATTGGTCTCATGGAATGTATTCATGTGAGAGTGAGTTATTAGAAAATCATGAGCCTGACCCCTGAGTCTGTTGCTTCCTTGCCTGGCAATGTGATTGCTCCCTCGGAACACACTCAACCATCCACTATGGAGCCCTTGCCAGAGCCTGTGCTATACTGTTTGGCCTTTTAGCTTTCAAAACTGTAAGCTAAATAAACCTGTTGTCTATATAGAGTTAACCTTCCTCAATTATTTCATAGTGTAATGCAAAATGGACGGTTACAGAGGGTAATCTCCAAGGTATCTCTCAGGCAGACAGCTCTCATCAGCCAAGAGAAATTCTCACAAGAAATTCAAGAGTACAATTCATGAATCTCAGCATTTACACAGCTCAGGCAGGGATGGGTGCAGCAGCCAGTTAAGGGGTACTGGATGAGATATTTCTAGAGTTTACTGTAGGTAAACTTGCCTATTATGGTTGAATTATGTTCCACTTCACCCCCAAAAAGTTTGTTTATTGCCTATCTCTAGTACCTCAAAATATGACCATATTTGAAGACATAACTTTTACTGTTTGTTAAGTTAAAGTGAGGTCACTAGAGTAAGCTCTAATCTAACATGAAAAAGTGTGAATTTAAATAGAGACACAAAAACACAGGGAAAAGACAGCCAACTACAAGTCAAGGACAGAAGCCTGGAACATTTTATTCCCTCTCAGCCCTCAGAAGAAACCAACTCTGATGATATTATGATTTTGGACTTTTTTGCCTCCATAAATGTGGGACAATACATTTCTGTGGTTTAAGCCACCCAATTCATGGTATGATAACCCTAGAAAACTAACACATTGCCAGAGATTATACACTAAATGACAGAATCAAGATTACAAAGTTTAAAGTGATGATATATTTATCCAGGGGTAAGGAGAATCTGTATGTTTTAAGTTCCATTCCAGGGCTTAGCAGAGCAGAGTAGAAGGGCAGGGGTCTACTAGAAATGATGTGTTGCTGAGTGACGTCTTCTAAACTAGTACTCTGTATATCTTTAGTGTAAAAAAAGTTGAAAAAATAACAATGATAAGAGGCAACTTTACTTGATTACCACCTGGATACCATGT
Source organism: Marmota flaviventris (assembly GCF_047511675.1). Taxonomy (NCBI): domain Eukaryota; kingdom Metazoa; phylum Chordata; class Mammalia; order Rodentia; family Sciuridae; genus Marmota; species Marmota flaviventris. The sequence goes on from NC_092518.1 coordinate 126,407,997, forward strand.
TAAACATTATATGTGTGTTTCATTTGTAAAATCACCATATAAGGTAAGCACTCTCATTATATTTATTTTAAAAATAAGAATATCAAGGTTTCTCCTCAGTCTGATATTCCATGGCTCTCAGCCAATTCCAAATGAGTCCCCAGCCCCTAGCTGGATTCTCGCCACAGTTAGGCAAGGTTTTTACCAGCCTCTAGTGCTTTCTCAATCTATTCTCCATGCTAAAATAACATGCCTTCAGAAGCTTAGTTAGCCTACCCTACTTTTTCAGCTTTTGCACTCTCTTTTTACCAAATTCTCATGTATACTGATCACTTGTAACTTGCTGATGTGCCATGGCCACTCTAAGCCTTGCTGTTTTACCCATGTAAAGACTGTGGCTTACAGCACTACTGCCAGCTACCTCTAGTAGAAGCTTCAGCTGTGCACAGTCCATTCATCAGTATGGCCTGAGGCAACCAGAGGTCCAGCTTTGTTTTCTGCCCAGTGACCTACAATTATCCATTAAAGCCAGAGATCTCCTCCACTGTTTTTGTACAATGTACCTAAGCAAAGTTAGTCTTTCCTTCTTCATACTTTTATTATGCATTTCTTGTCCCACTGATGCATCATTCATTCAGATTTCAGATTTAAGCAAAATTAAGATTCAAATTTCAGATCTGTTATTTACAACTGATGTTTTAATTTGGCAAGTTTCTTAACTCTTATAAAAGTTGATATTCTTATTTTTTAAATATAATGAGAATACTTACCTTATATGGTTATTTTACAAATAAAATGCACATATAGTGTTTAACATAATACTTGGTATCCAGGTGGTAATCAAGTAAAGTTGCCTTTTATCATTGTTGCTCTTTCAACATGTTTTACACTAAAGATATACAGAGTACTAGCTTTGTTTCCTCAAATTTCTCTGCCACTAGACTGAAGTTTTTGAAAGGAAGAACTGTGATTATTTGGGGAAAAATGGAATAAAAGAAAAGCACAGAATGGATAAACAAGTAAGGTGCTAGAAACAGCCAAAGTATCTCATACTTCTCCAAAGGAAATGCACAAACTCAAATATCAAAAAGGCCTGGTTTTAAAAAACACAAAAACTTCCTCAGTTCTTTGGTTCTCAAGTAAATGATACAAAAAATTAGAATATATTAGAAAACACAGAAAAATATATAAAATTAGTTTAAGTTGTATTATTATGGATCTTAATTAAATGCAATGAAAAGTCAGACATGGTGGCACATACCTTAATTCCAGCAATTTAGGAGACTAAGGCAGGAGAATCTCAAAGTCAAGGCCAACTTGGACAACTTAACAGGACCCTTTCTCAAAATAAAAGAATAAATAGGGCTGTGAAATATAGCTCAGTGGTAAAGCACCCCTGTGTTCAAACCTAAGCACCACACACACACACACACACACACACACACACATGCAATGAAAAAGGATTCCAGATTCCTGAGAGGCATACCAAATTTATGTTAGCAATTTTATGTTTGGTCAAAAGGACACTGGGAATATATGTTACATATGAAGGTATACAGTTAAACTCAAATAAGTGCCATCCTCTTCATCCTCTTTGTGGCAGTCTAGATACTTCATATACCTAGTTCAGAACTGAGAGAAACCACAAATGTTTACATCTGCTATCATCCATGAGTTCTTTAAATCTGTGGCATAAAAAAAGAGGGAGATATTTATAATCTAGTTGATGTATATAAAAGGTGAAGATTGTAACAATGATAAAAATGCTTTATAATATATCCACAGTGTTTTGGTTATAATCTATAATTATTCGATCTTCACCTGATTTTTTAGCATATTTTGTCCTTTCCATTACATTTCTCTAACCCCTCCTGTAGGATATAAGAACTTCAGAGCGATTATTTCACTGTGCCATATTACTAATGGGAAACTCTCCTTTTTAACCAATAAATAATTTTGATAATCCATCTTCTCACATGATTTGTCATTTTGGCCATGCCATTTTCCACCAATTGATTTTTGGATCATACAATTTGAGAAAATTCATCTAAAGTATCTTATTTGTATTGTTATTACTGCAAAATCAAAACAAAACTTATAACCTGTATCTTTTCTTTCTTTCTTTTTTTTTTTTTTGGAAGTAGGGAATGAACTCTGGAGCACTCTACCACTGACTCACACTTCTAGCCATTTTTAAGTTTTATTTTGAGACAGTGTTCTGATAAATTTCCAAGGCTGGCCTTGAATTTGTTATCCTCCTGCCTCAGCCTCCTAAGTAGCTAGGAGCATACACCATACCCTGGTGCAACTAGTATCCTTTCAACATTTGTGCAGGTGCCTCCATGTTTGGATCAAACACTCATGTTTTGCCCTACAAATCAGGCCCTAGCACTACTCATATATGTTTCCTTTTATGGCCCCGCTTTCCACAGCTAACCAGTAAGCCTTTTCTTCCTTTCTTTCTATTCACTCATTAAAAATGGACAATAACAAATGTTGGTGAGAATGTGAAGAAATTGACACCCTCATATACTGCTAGTAGGAACATAAAATGGTGCATGAGCTTTGGAAAATTGACCATCCATCAGTAATATTAAGTATACAGTTAGAATAAAATGCAGCGATTTTACTCCTAAGTATATACCCAAGAAAATTAAAAACATATATCTATATAAAAACTCATTCATAAATATTAATAATGGTATTATTCATAATATCCAAAAGTAGAAACAACCCAAATATATATCAATCAATGAACAGAAGTACAAAATATATGGTGTAGCTATACGATGGGCTATTATTTATTAATTTAAAAAATGAAGTACAGATTCATTACAAAATCTGGATGAACCTCAAAACCATTAAGTGAAAGAAGTCAGTCATGAAGAATGACTAAATACATGATTTAATTTATAAGAAATGTCCAAAATAGAACAATATATATGGATAGAAACTACACAAATATTTGCCTAGGATCAAAGTGGCCATGGGAGGTTTGGAAGTGGTGAATAGTAGTATACAGTTTCTTTGAAGGTGAAGAAAATGTCCTAATATAAATAGGGGTGATAACTATACAACTGTGAGAATATACTCAGAACCATTGAACTATACACTTTTTTAATAATTTTATTTTATTTTTAATTGACATAAAATTCTATCTATCATATATATATATATATATATATATATATATATATATATATATATCACATACAGCAGGTATTTTGAAATATATATAAATGATTGGAATGGCTAAATAAAGCTAATTAGCGTAAGTTTTACCTCAGTTTTGTGGTGAGAAGCCTTAAAATCTATTTTTTAAAAAATGCAGTACCAGGAATTGAACCCAGGGCTTCATGCATTTTAAGCAAACATTCTACCACTGAGCTACAACAGCAGCCCTTAAAATCTACTTTTTGGCGATTTTAAATAATACAATCCATTATTATTAAGTATAGTCATCATCACATATAATACATCTCTTGAACCTATTCTTCCTATATAATAATTTGTGTCATTTGACCAATGTCTCCTAAACCTCCCCACAGCCTCTGAGTAATCTCTATTCTAGTCTATGTCTCTATTAGTACAAATTTATTAGACTACACCTATTAATGCATTTCCCTGATGATTAATGTTGTTGAGTATTTTTCATATGCTGGTTGTTCATTTGTGAATTGTACACTTTAGACAACTGAATTGTACGGTTTGTGAATTGTGTCTCTATAAAGTTAAGATCAGGACCAGAGTAGACACTTTCTTATCTTCTTAAGATTATTTTATCATAATTCACTTTTCAATCTGCAGCACTTTTGGACTTAATGACTATAGCTGGTTCTTTTATGTCCCATTTCTCTATGCAGCAATAAGAAGGTTTTTACCACAAAAACCTCATGTTGTAACAACTAGATGCATTTTATGAGGGTATGACTTGATGAAAAGTGATCATTTCTATTAGAAAAACCCCTAAAATCACTTTCACATTGTTTTCTGCCTTTGGGAACCCTTCTCAGGAATGTAATAAGTGCAGACTCGAGGCAGGAAAAGCTGATTCTCAAATACAAATGTAGAATTCAGCTGCAGCTTAGTTTCTATAATGGTTATCACTGCCAATGGTGGCTGCCCACCATACTTCTATGCATCACCACTTCATGCTAATGTAGTACAGTGTAGAGCAGGCTGATTTCCTGCCCAGAGAAGCACAAAGGACATCAATTCTCTTTATATGGATATTTTTATTTAAGATGGATCACTATGTAGAACATGTTTTTTTCCTCTAAGATTCTAAAATCTTAAATGTATGACCAATTTCAAATAATCTATGGTGTCTGTAGTCCATGAATTAGAAAGTAACATTTTTATATGCATGGACTGAGAAATGAATGCAGAGAAAATGATATAAATAATATCACAATCAATTTTCTCTGAGTGCTGCTATAAATTGCATTTGGTTATGCTTTTCTGAAATCCTGATTGCATTGTCACACCCGAGATTTCTCAGCAGATATGCCTGCACTTCCAAATGGAAAAGGCAACCTCAACTGGTAGTCTAATATTTTACCTTGGTATTTGTTTCAATTGCTAATTAAAATGAGCAGGGGGCACAGGAACAGAATTGAGAAATGGACAAGTCCATTCACATCTTTATGGCTACTCATTTTTATGAATTCCTTTTGTAATACTTCAAATACTAAAATGTCTTTAAGCATTTACAGTAGCAGTAAAAACTTGACTTTTTTGATTCTGTAGTCATATATACATTTTAGCTGATTCTTGATTTTTCTCTGTCAGGGAGAGCATGACAGTAATATGAAAAGAGAAAAATCACTTACTACCCTCATGATATTTTTCTGTGAGAACACCCTTCAATGTACACATTTACTTCTGAGAGTCAGTTCAAGGGGTTCCCAGTGCTGGGATGTGCCAAACCTCTCTAATAAATCAGTGGTCATTTAGGACAAAAGATAGCAGGGGTTTTGTATCTGTTGAAGCTACAATGTCTATGAAAGTATTTTATGGCCAAATAAGGTCAAAGGATCATGGGCTTACATCACTTTCAGAAATCTCACGGTGCTAGGCCCTATATAGCTGAAATGAATAAAACAGGGTTCATCACCCCTCCTCCCATGAAATACAGAAGGAAAAGCTAATGCAATGTGTTCAATCATAAGTAAATACCACTATACAAATATAAGAAAAATAATGCCTGTTGTGATTGCTAGCTAGAATATAGAAACTGAATAAATTTCATAATTCTTATTGTTATTGCTGTTGATAGGTCTATATTTTCCTATCTGAGTTTGAGATAACACAAAACCAAAGAATTATCTTTGTAATTTGGATAAATTTATGATACTTGAGTAGTGGCATATTTTCCAATGTGTTAGAGAAAAAAAAATCTCAAGAAGCACTCCTTTATATAAGCAATAATACTGAAAGGCATTTCTTATGTGAGCCCACCCAGCAAAACTCATGGAGAAGGAACATGGTAGAGATTCCAGTGAAGGGCTAAGAGTCAGGGGACTTAAATTAAAATTCTGGTTTCTCCTTACAACCTAAATGATTTGGGGCAAGTTAATTAACCCTTCTTTGCCTGAGTTTTGCCATCTGTAAGATGGAGATAATAGCCACACTTATTTGAATTAACTCACAGGAAACAATTAGAGTAATATTTAGCACATAGTAAGTACATGATAATCTCAATTATTGTCATTATTAATGTTAAAAACAGGGATCAGAGCTGGGATTGTGTCTCAGCAGTAGAGCACTCACCTAGCACACGTGAGGTACTGGGTTCAATTCTTGGCACCACATAAAAATAAATAAAGGTATTGTGTCCACCTACAACTAAATAACAAATATCTAAAAAAAGACAGAAATCATCAAAATTTAATGCATAACATCTCAAATGTAACTATCTACTCAAAAGGATACCATTTGATATCCTTGAGGAAATACGTGCATTAATATGTAAATAAATACAACAGTAATGTTTAAAATAGAACTTTTATGATGGTGGGGGAAAAGAAAAATAAATGCTTTACAAGAGGGAAGTGGATAAATTAATTCTGGTTCATGCACAAAATGAACAAAATATATGCAAATGTGTATGTTTTTAAGCAAAGTTAATTCCATCTATATTTATTTACAGGGAAAGTGAAAAACAGTAAATTAAAAACCATTATGCTATGTGATTACATTTTATTATATGAGTACATGCAAGTAGATACAGCCTTATTAGACACAGGGGAACAAAAACAAAACTTCTGGAGACGTATATGACGAAATTTAACTGTAGTTTTAATGGCAGAGTCAATAGGGAAATTTCCCCTCCTTTTTGCTTACCTGTGTTTTATATTTTTCTCTGTTGGACACGTAAAACATATGCAATACTTTATTGTATATAATACTTTAACATTCTCCTTTAAAATTTAGAAAGAAAAATTATGTTTTTGAGTTTTCTATGTGGATGACTCATAGGATGATAATGTCACCACTGTTGTAGGGAATACACAAAATAAATTTCTTTAGAATCAGTTTTCAGGTCCACTATTACATGAATTAGATGATACTGAGAGGATATGTCAATTTAGCCACTGTTTAAGCTCAATTTATAACTCTTAAAATATAGAATTCAACAAAAGCATGTTTTCATTTAATCTCGCTAAAATACAAAATGAATAATTTTGAATTAAAGTTTCAACTATGCTCAAAATTTTACGGACCTTGGAGCCAAGATCTTTTATTTTGATCCCCTGTAACTGTTTCCTCTAGAGCCCAAGGATGCACTTTTCTCCTCTTAACACCCAGGTCAATCTTCAGCCAAACTCCTTCTTATGAATCTCCTAAGCACAAATCTGTAAGAGTGAAGTTTCCAAAAGACTTTGCTAAATATGTGTGAGAATTCCAGAAAAAAGTATACAGCAAGTAAGCAGAGGCAACTTTTGCTTTTTACCACAGTCACTCATTCTCAAAGTTTACTAACATACCTGTTCTATTTCCCATCATATTTCACAAACTTCTAGATACTTTCATTGCTTTGTTTTTTCCATGTATTACTAAAGTCACTACATGGTGATTTCAACTTGAATTTAAAGAAACCAAAATTAAATTAAATTTTATTTAATAAAATTTAGTGCCTTAATTGCACTATTTAAAGTGCTCAATATTCAAATATGGCTAGTGTATTAAACAGCACAAAACCTACCATAAAGTGTCCGTTCCAGGGTCTTAACCAGGAGCTGACCCCAATGTTCAAGTACAACCAGAACTCTTCTATCGTTGTGTTTTCTGTTAGGAAGTTTATAGTTTTTATTAAGACAATTTGGTCATTGCAACTCACTCTTCAAGTAAGATACTTCTCACTGCATGCATACTCTAGCTTAGAACAACTGGAATAGTCATTCCACTAAGTTACTCATTTCAATACTAAGGCTGTTCTATCACACTGGGTTCCACTTAATGACTGTATCCCTCCCATTGGAGCTAATTCCATAAACAGGAAGCAACTGTCTTTCCAGCAGTCTTGAAAAAATTTGATGTAGATGTACATTCATGGCTAAGTCATCCTGATATTTTGCTTTATTTTTCTAATGAGTCGTGCTGCACACCCATTATCCTGCTATGATTGTACAATCCTCATTGTCATGATTCTCTTAACTTACTCAGATTCTTTCTCAGATTTTGCATAATACATAAATTTCTTAGTAAGCCAATTGCCTGGGTAATTGGAACTCTCCTGCAGCTCACAAGTCTGCAACAATTGAAAGGAAATTCTTTGTGGTCTCTTCGTTTGCAGTTCTCACCAAATATGTAAGCATGAATTATTCCACATAGTGTCACTTTGGGGAGAATACTTTGCTCCAAGTACAGAGAAGTTTCTTTAATGACTCAGGCTTTCTCACAGTTTTCTTCACCTCCCACATACCTGTGGTGCTCATTAAAATGAAACTATCTAGACTGATTTCCTACACCCTAAAAGTGTCCTGCTGAGTCACAGATTCAGGTACTTCTGTGCTGTGGCTTTCAAACTTTTTGGAGCATGACCCTATAGTGATCCAGTGCAAACATGTGTAGACACATACTATCAAAAAATGAAATGAAAGTGTCAAACCAGTATTTGTTCTTATGTCATTTGATGTAGTAAAAATATTCTATTTTATTTTGTTCAAATATCATTTTGATTTTTTGATTTTTAATTTCATCACCAAATAAATGGATTGCAAACTAGTATAGCACATTCCCTAACCTTTATGGTTATAAGGTAAAAGAAAATTAATATGAAGTAACATAGATAAATGGAGTATGTTTTGAAAGGCTACAAAGTGTTTATTAAAATGAAGGAAAAAATGAACAACTCAACTTCTAGCAGGCAGAAACAAGAACGCTCTGGAAGTAAAAATGGAGCTTGACCACTGTCAGGACCTCTTTTCTGTCACTGTCTCTTTCCTTCTCTTCATTTTATTCTATTTTTCTCCCTCTATCTGTCACCTTTGCTTCAGGGTATTGATTTGTTCTTCTAGAGATATGGCATCCAAGTGAATTTGAAAAATCTCAGGGGAAAAAATATGTGATTGGATGAGCTTGGGACATGTGACCTCTCCACAAACTGATATTTGGTCACTGGGGCTGACCTAGTAAGGTCATGTAAGGAAAATAAAATATTTCTTTAGACCATTAGATAGTACTAGGAGTATATTTTAAAAGGATAGTATTAGGAGTGCAGGAAAAAATATCTTTTTCAAGGAAAAGGTGATAGCAGATATTTCTAGAGATTTCTTAATTTAAAAATCACTGGAAGTCAGACACCCATGCCAATTTATGAAAAATATTCTTACATCTTGACTGCCTAGCACACACACACCTTCTTCCAAAAATAAGCTCATAAAACTTCCCTCTTCTTATTACCATCAGCATCAAGAAGAATTCAGTTATCCCACATGCAATCAGAAACACTCTCCAGGCCTTCCTAAGAGAGACAACCCAGTGTTGTTCATTCATAACCACAGCATTACTTTCAAGTCCAGGACCTCTAAATAATATTTATTTCTCCTAAGCATGTCCAAATGTGAGTCTTTGTACTCATATACCCTATGACTAAATGGCAAATTCAACCATTCACAAGATGAAACTCTTTTTCAGGAAAGGGTGAAAGTAGCACATGAGGGCCACATGATTCACCCTGAAGAATAATGACAGCAAAATGAACTGAAGGCATTGCTGACTCCTTTGTTGACTCGGTATGGCAGTATGTAAAAAAATGGATGTGTACCTGATGTGATTCTGCAATCTGTATAGGGGGTAAAAATGGGAGTTCATAAACCACTTGAATCAAATGTATGAAATATGATATGTCAAGAGCTATACAATGTTTTGAACAACTAATAATAAAAAATTAAAAATAAATAAATAGATAGATAAGAAAAAGAATTATTTGATCAGCCAATTGCAAGGTTCTGGGTTCTACTCCTACTAAGAGAATTTGGGTTAATTTTAGGGCATATAAATTGTTAAGGTGTGGAAAATTTTTCATCCTCTTGATCACAAACAACTAGGGAGGTAGGTTATTTAAGAAAACATTAGGGCTGGGGTTGTGGCTCAGCAGTAGAGTGCTCACTTAGTATGTGGAACGCCCTGGGTTTAATCCTCAGCACCACATAAAAATAAATAAATAAATAAATAAATAAATAAATAAATAAATAAATAAATAAATAAATAAATAAAATAAAGGTTAAAAAAAGAAAATAAAACATTATATTCAATTAAACTGTGTATGTGGGAAGAGAGAAGAATTCCTCCAATTGAAGGAAGCCTGTTCATTTAAGGAACTCTTGTCATCCAGGCAATGACTTCATTATATATTTCATACTATTATGACTAGATGCACTCAATGAACAAATATTTATTGAATGGTTATTGTGTCTGATTTCTTCTCTTGGAGAATAGATTAAGTCAATATATATGGATGCCAGCCATAACAGTCAACCCTCAAGCCAATTATGGCATTTGGTAGGCTTATCAAAAAATGTCATTACTAAAGGCAACTAGAAGACTTGACAGACTACAGCACAATTTCAGCACTACTATGGGAGTTTCAAAACTGCAGACATAATTACAGATGCAAGAGGATGAGTGCAGGGCCAAAAGTGAGAAGTAATGCAAGAAAAAAGAAATCAGGAAAAAGGAGGAATATGTTAGGAAAACAGTGTAATCACAGAAAACAGGTCAAGGACTTTAACCATGTACAGAGCTCAAGGGCTTATTCTCTCCTGCTAGAATCCAGTGGTAAAAGTTTGAAACAGCTGGAAAAATAGTCATGGCTAAGTGATGTGCCAACATAAAATGCAGTTTTACCAATTATACTAGCACCAAATTTCACAAAATATAACAGAATCATCCCTTTAGGGAATTTTGCTACATGTCCTATGAAACTTAGAACATATATATATATATATATATATATATATATATATATATATATATATATATATATCTCCTCTCATTTGTTATTGTGGTAACTTCATAGATAATTGTTGGGTGCCTATGATACTCCAAGCCCTGTTTTACAGGCTGGAGATACAACAATGGACATGACAAGGTTCTGCCCTCCTAGCTTAGAATCTAGATAAACAGGTGTGGGACAATAAATGCATGCAGTTACCTCCCCAGGTTTTCAAGAAAAAGGATTTTCTTTAGTCAGTACTGCAGGCTCTCTCTCAAGTTGCTCTCAACCTAGGGTTACTCGTAGTTAGTGAATATATATGCATAGAAGACTGGGGGAAATAAAGAAGCAGTGGTTGATATAATTTTCCTCATCTGCAATGGAATCTGTATTGAAGATAAGCAATCAGGTGTAGTTTAGAAGCTACATTCTAAATGTCTTGAGAATTGGGACTTTGCTTCATATTTATACACCAGGGTTTAAAAAATTATCTAGTACCTAGTAAATACTCAATAAATATTTACTTACTGAATGAAATAATCCATTAGGATGTGATAATTGTGGCATTTGTTTGCACTGTATTTACAGCACGCCAGCCTACTAGTGAAAAGGGGAAAATCTAAGTTAAAATAAGCATGTGATGCTTTGGGGATAAGAGTGGAGGGGGTTAAGAAGTTTATAGCCATATTCTCACAAACAACTTATTTTTTAATCTATTTTCAACAAACCAATTCATTCTTTGATATGATCAAAAATACCAATTGTTTTAGCAACATATCAAGTTAGCTTTATAACGCCGAGAGAGAGAGAGAGAGAGAGAGAGAGAGAGAGAGAGAGAGAGAGAGAGAGAATGATGTTGGAGACCTTTATGAAACCAGCCAGACATCAAAGTACCTTGTCTCTCCACAGTGACAGGTCCAAATAATTCATGTGGATATTTCTCGATCACTGCTGAAATCTAGTTAATCTCCTTCACCTTTCTTACCTACTCTAGGAATGGATCATGATGGTGTTTTAGCATTATTAAAGCAATAGTCTTACCAATATGTAGTTTCCCAGGGATAAGTCAGAGTGGCCATTTGATAGTGATGAAGTCTCTCTACTGTCCCTGTGTAATTATTAGAACATTTTGCAAAAACAACTTAAACTCAAAGTACACATTCATTTGTATCTTGTTTGCATGCTACATTTTAAGTGCTATTACCATGTTTCTTGATGTATATGGCAATAAAAGGGTTCAGTCTTTTTTAAAAAATATATATACTACCATAGATTTGTCAGTCATTACCACCACATACTTCCTCATTGTTTAAAATGAGGAGAAAAACAGGAACCCAGCCTCACGAAATATTAAGATGATTCACCAGGGAAGCAAAGACTACCACATACTTGTGTCTCGCACACCTAAGACATAGAACCCCCCAAATCCAGGAAAAGCAGATTGCATGTACCTTGGGAAATATGGGGTCTTCATGACTGGTTCCCCTTCCCTCAGAACTTCTGGAAATTGTTCTCTTATCTATGGTATGAACTCTGATTCCTGGGAGTATGCAGCTCTTTTTCTTGCCTCCTTTCTGCTAGCTGGCTCTGTAGCTAGAGGCTGCACCTGAATCACTTGAATCCTTCATCAATAGTCAACTCTACCTATAAGAGCTGTCCTGTCACTGCAATCTTTGTTTTATAGTCTTAAAATGTTATTCCCAATATTGCTTTCTGAGATTTCAGCCCTCTTCAATTCTGGTCTCTACTTAGTACTCTACTGAAGTTTAATATTCTCAAAGGTCATTTTGTTCAGAATTTCTGGTTTCCAATGCCTAAAGAAAAACAAGCCTGCCAATTCCATCACAGATCACTCTCTTTATTTCCCTTGGTCTGCCTCCGATCCTACTTTTCTCAATCATCCCACTCCAAGAATTTCATCTGGGTAACATGAGTTATGGTTTAGAATAACTTCTTTTTAGAACAACATCTGACTTGTTAGGTATATTATTCCCAAGATGTTACCCCCTCTTTCAATTTATATCAGTTAAATATCATCAACATTATCATTACCTTTCTGTAAATAAAAAAATGAGACTCAAAGAAGTAATAAATATATATTCTAAACTAGTGACACAGACTTCGTTTGTCCTGATTTTCTTCCTTCAGTCTCAATATGTTAGATGCTTGTGTTTTTGTTTTGCATTAAAAATGTCCATAACAAGCCAAACATGGTGGCACATGCATATAACCCCAATAACTCAGGAGGCTGAGGTAAGAGGATTGTAAGTTTAACACCAGCCTAAGCAACTTAGTGAGATCTTGTCTCAAAAATTTAAAATAAATAAATAAATAATAAAGGGCTGTGGATGTGGCTCAGTGGTTAAATGACCCTTGGTTCAATCTCTGTACCAAAGAAACAATAACAGTACAGTCAAATGTGCGTTAAACTATGCTATACCTTTTAAAACTACATGAAATAATTTATTTATTTTAAGACATATCTTTAAGAAAATCTTATATAAAATCTATTTCCAACTGTGATATGCAAATTACTGTATTTCCCAGTTTTTATTTCCCCAGCCATATAGAAGAGCTAAAGTCCAATGCTTTTAAGAAAACTCACATGATTGCTTTTAAGAATCCATCATGGTTTAGTAAGAGGAGACAGAAGATGGCAGAATAGAGGAAGCTACATCCCAAGCTGTACCTTACTGTGATATGAAAGCAGTGGGTGAAACAGGAGTTTCACTAAAATTTAGTGCTGGACATTCAAAGCACCTTAGGGACTCAGAAATTTGGAAACTATAAAAAAGAAGGAAGAATACATTGGAGCCAATCAAGTAGCCCAAGGGGTGCCACCGGTGCTGATTCACCACAGAGGGAGGGGGAATACACTGTTGGTATTAGAAACCTGAGAACAAAAGCACTGTCTAATATTCCTGATCCAGAGCCTGCACGGTGCACTGGTGTTTGAAAAGTGAGTTCTGTATCTCAATTGGCGGCAGACAGCTGAGGTGGTGCCATGTTGCAGGTGAATGCATCATCCTGATAATTACAGGACCCAGGAAATCAGAAAGAAAAAACACACACATAGCCACAATATTCCATCAGGAACCTATTGAGGGACCTAGGTTGGCCCAGATGAAACTTGAGAGAAATTGGTACAGAGAGAACACTGTACCTGGGGGATTCAAGTAGGAAGGGCGAAAGGGAGTCCAACAGGATTCTCCTTTGTGTCTGGCAGCTGAGATAACCAGCTGAAGAAGGCCAGGCGTCTGGCTGAGTGGGATGGAAACACTCAGAGACTAAGCCAGGGAAGGCTGGTCTCCTGAGCAACAAACAGTGAGTGAAAGATCAGTCCCCTGGCCCCACGACTAGATTTCTTGGGAGGCTCCTGAGACCCAGACCCACAGAACAGATCAGATACTGTCTAGCCCTAGGGGTGGGTCAAAGGTCCCACCAACAAAGCCCCAGAGTCCTGATTAGACCTCAGCACCACCTGCTGGAACCTCACTCACAGAGCTCTGCTGGGGAGGCTGTACCCTGGGAGAGCACTGAGCTGGACTAAAGGACAAAATGCCAACTGACCATGCATCCTGACCCATCCTACCACACACCGGGAGAAGGGAAGCTCAGGGTTCAATCAGACAGGTTCAATCTTAGGCCACTCCAACTGGCAGCTCAGAGAGCAACACAAACCAGGGAGGGGTTAACACCCCCACCCCTCACTCTCTCCATCAGTACATAACTCAAGAAGAACTGGAAAGAAGGACTGTTGGACATAGACAGTGACCACCCAATTAATATGTGTGATGGCATTAACTCAGTGGAGAAGGTTCCTTATTCTTTACTAAGATTTTGGACGTTTTAAAATTTTAATTTGTTATATATGGTAGCAGAATGCATTACAATTCATATTACACCTATAGAGCACAATTTTTCATATATCTGGTTGCACACAAAGTGGAGTCACACCATTTGTGTCTTCATATATGTACTTAGGGTAATGATGTCTCTTTCCACCATCTTTCCTACCCTCATGCCCCCTCCCTCCCCTTTTTCCCTTTGCCCTATCTAGAATTCATCTAATCCTCCTATACCTCCCCCAACCACATTATGAATCAGCATCCTTAAATAAGAGAAAACATTTGGTCTTTGATATTTTTAGGATTGGGTTTCTTCACTTAGCATTATATTCCCCAACTCCATCCATTTACCTACAAATGCCATGATTTTATTCTCTTTTATTGCTGAGTAATATTCCATTGTGTATATATACCACATTTTCTTTATACATTCATCTACTGAAGGGCATCTAGGTTGGTTCCACACAGTTTAGCTATTGTGAATTGTGCTTCTATAAACATTGATGTGTTGAGCTGGGATTGTGGCTCAGTGGTAGAGTGCTCACCTAGCATGGGCATGACCCGGGTTCGATTCTCAGCACCACATAAAAATAAAGACATTGTGTTGTGTCCATCTACAACAACAACAACAAAGATTCTCTATCTCTATCTCTCTCTAAAAAAAAAATAAACATTGATGTGGCTGTGTCCGTGTAGTATGCTGTTTTTAAGCCCTTTGGATATACACCAAGGAGTGAGATATCTGGGTCAAAAGGAAGTTCTTTCCAGATTGGTTGCACCAATTTACAGTCCCACCAGCAATGTATGAGTGTGCTTTTTCCCCCACATCCTCGCCAACAGTTATTGTTGTTTGTATTCTTAAAACCTGCCATTATGACTGGAGTGAGACGAAACCTTATAGTAGTTTAGTTTTGCATTTCTCTAATTGCTAGTGATATTGAACATTTTTTCATATATTTCTTGATTGATTGTATATCTTCTTCTGAGAAGTGTCTGTTCAGTTCCTTGGCCCATTTATTGTCTTTTTGTGTGTGTGTGTGTGTGTTGAGATTTTTAAGTTCTTTATATATCCCAGATATTAGTGCTCTATCTGATGTGCATGTTGTAAAAATTATTTCCCAAATTGTAGGCTCTCTATTCACCTCACTGATTGTTTCTTTTGCTGAGAAGAAGCTTTTCAGTTTGAATACATCCCATTTATTGATTCTTAATTTTTATTTTTGTGCTATAGGAGGCTTATTAAGGCAGTTGGGGCCTAATCTGACATGATGGAGATATGGACCCCTTGATCCACCCTGAGTTGAGTTTTGTGCATGATTAGAGATAGGGGTTTAATTTCATTTTGTTGCATATGGATTTCCAGTTTTCCCAGCACCATTTGTTGAAGAGGCTATCTTTCCTCCTCTGTATGTTTATGGCGCCTTTATCTAATATAAGATAACTATAATTGTGTGAGTTAGTCTCTGTGTCTTCTATTCTATACTATTGGTCTACAAGTCTATTTTGTAACTATTGCTCTGTAGTATAGTTTAGGGTCTGGTATAGTGATGCCACCTGCTCCCCACTTCCTGCTAAAGATTGTTTTAGTTATTCTGGGTCTCTTATTTTTCCAGATGAATTTCATGGGATTGGGTTACTTCACTTAGCATTTAAGTCTATTTCTATGAGGAATGTCATTAGGATTTTGATTGGAATTGCATTAAATCTGTATAGTGCTTTTGGTAGTATGGTCATTTTCACAATATTAATTGTGCCTATCCAAGAACAAGGGAAATCTTTCCATCTTCTAAGGTCTTCTTCAATTTCTTTTTTTTAGTGATCTGTAGTTTTTATTGTAGAGGTCTTTTGCCTCTTTTGTTAGGTTGATTCCTAAATTTTTTTTGAGGCTATTATAAATAGGGTAGTGTTTCTTATTTCCCTTTCAGCGGATTTGTCACTGATATACAGAAATGCCTTTGATTTATGGGTGTTGATTTTATGTTCTGCTACTTTGCTGAATTCATTTACTAGTTCTAGAAGTTATCCAGTGGAATTTTTTGGGTCTTCTAGGTATAAAATCATATCATTGGCAAATAGTGCTAATTTGAGTTTTTCTTTTCCTATCTGTATCCCTTTAATTATTTTCATCTGTCTAATTGCTCTGGCCAGTGTTTGAAAAACTATGTTAAATAGAAGTGGTGAAAGAGGGCATCCTTGTCTTGTTCCCAATTTTAGAGGGAATGCTTTCAGTTTTTCTCCATTTAGAATGATGTTGGCCTGGGCTTAGCATAGATAGCTTTTACAATGTTGAGATAAGTTCCTGTTATCCCTAGTTTTTCTAGTGTTTTGAACATAAAGGTGTGCTATATTTTGTTGAATGCATTTTCTGATCTATTGAGATGATCATATGATTCTTATCTTTAAGTCTATGGATGTGATGAATTACATTTATTGATTTCCATATGTTAAACCAACCTTGCATCCATGGGATGAACCCCACTTGATTATGATGCACAATATTTTTGATATGTTTTTGTATTCGATTTGCCAGAATTTTATTGAGGATTTTTGCTTCTATGTTCATTAGAGATATTGGTCTGAAGTTTTGTTTCTTTGATGTTTTCTTGTCTGGTTTTGAAATCAAGGTGATATTGGCCTCATACATTGAGTTTGGAAGTGCTCCCTCTTCTTCTATTTCTTGAAATAAATTGAAGAGTATTGGTATTAGTTCTTCTTTAAAGGTCTTGTTGCACTCAGCTGTGTATCCATGTGGTCCGGGGCTTTTCTTGGTTGGTAGGCTTCTGATGGTGTCTTCTATTTCATCACTTGAAATTGATCTGTTCAAATTGTAAATAATATCCTTATTTAATTTGGGTAAATCATGTCTCCAGAAATTTATCAAAGCCTTTGATATTTTCTATTTTATTGAGTACAAGTTTTCAAAATAATTTCTAATTGTCTTCTTTATTTCTGTAGTGTCTCTCATGATATTTCCTTTTTCATCACATATGTCAGTAATTTGTTTTTTCTCTCTCCTCTTCGTTAGCTTGGCTAAGGGTTTGTCAATTTCATTTATTTTTTCAAAGAACCAACTTTTTGTTTTGTCAATTTTTTTTCAATTGTTTCTTTTGTTTAATTTCATTGATTTCATTGATTTCTCCTCTGATTTTAATTATTTCCTGTCTTCTACTGTTTTGGAGTTGATTTCTTCTTCTTTTTCTAGGGCTTTTAGATGAAATGTTAGGTCATTTATTTGTTGATTTTTTCTTATTTTAAGTAATGAACTCCATGCAATGAACTTTCCTCTCAGTACAATAAAGGTATTTAATCTATTTACATATATATATATATATATATATATATATACACACACACACACACACACACACACACACACACACAGTACTATAGTACTTTATATGGGCAAGTACTGTAGAAAGACTAATTGATAAAGGTTAATAAATTGAACCTCATCAAAATTTTAAACTTTTGCTCTGTGAAAGAATATCAAGATGATGAAAAGATAAGCTACCAAGTTGGAGAAGATATTTGCAAACCACATATCTGACAAGGGTGTAGTATCTATAATATATGAAGAATTCACAAAACAGAACAGTAGAAATGAAGCAATTCAATTAAAATATATTTCTCCAGGGGGGATATACAAATAGTAGATAGGCATATGAAATGCAACATTATTAGCTATTTAGGAAAATGCAAATTGAAACCACAATGAGAAATACTATACATCTATCAGTAAAATAAAAAATAGTGACAATGCAAAATAACCTAGAAATTGTGCTTCAGAGCATTTATCCCAGAGGAATGAATATTTTATATGAATGTTTTTAGTAGCTTTAGGTTTAACATGAAGGAATTGGAAACAATTCAGATATGGTTCAACATATGAATGAATTTAAAAAGTGGTACAAATA
Organism: Marmota flaviventris; assembly: GCF_047511675.1. Taxonomy (NCBI): domain Eukaryota; kingdom Metazoa; phylum Chordata; class Mammalia; order Rodentia; family Sciuridae; genus Marmota; species Marmota flaviventris. The sequence goes on from NC_092518.1 coordinate 126,426,179, forward strand.
TACCATATAATACTACCCAGCAACAAAAAGGAATGAAGTATTGATACAGGCAACAATCTAGATGGAACTCTAAAAATCATTGTTGAATGAATAAAAATCTAATTACCAAGTGTTATTATATCTTTATTAATATATTTATATAGTGTTCCTGAAAAGACAAAATTATAGAAAAAGAAAAGAGAATATTGTTTGCAAGGAATTAAGGTGGGTTAGGGGGATAAGAAGGAAGTGGTTGTGGCTATGAAATGGCAAAATGAGGAATCTTTGTTTGGATGAAAATATTGTATATCTTGACCATGGTACTGGTGATTACACCACCAAATTTATATATGTGACAAATTGCATAGAACTAATCACACACACACACACACACACACACACACACACACACACACTTTCTGATTAAAAATCTCAATAAGGTTGATGAACTTTCTCAATATCTATTGCCTGGTTTTGATATTAGGGTATATGTATATAAGATGTTACCATAGTGGCAAACTATTTAAAGGGTAAATGACATCTCTATCTGTATTCTTTGTCACTACTTCCATTCTTTCCTACTCCCTAGAATAATCTCTCCGTAGGCTTCAGGTGTCATGCTCTCTACCATGTCCCATCTTTCCTCATGTGTCCATCAGCCCTCAGAAGTTTTGTAATTCATATTTTATTCCATATACCCTCACTGAGCATATCCATAAATTAGCTTTCCTCCTCCAGTCATTATCTAAAGATTAAGATCTTTTCTTGGGCTGGGGTTGTGGCTCAGCAGCACAGTGCTTGCCTAGCACATGTGAGGTCCTGGGTTCGATCCTCAGCACCATGTAAAAGTAAATATATAAAAGCAAGGTATTGTATCCAACTAAAAATAAAAAAAAAAGATATTTTCTTCCTAGTACTTCTAACTGAAATCATTTTGCTAATTATTCATTCATGTTCTCTATTATCTGACTGAAACACCATTAGAATGACATCTCAGTGAAATCAGGGTGCCTTGGATCAATGTCCTCAGAACCTAGAACAGTGGCTAATTCATAGCCGGGACTCAGTAACATATGAGGAACAAATTATAGAATATATTACAAATACACCTTTTAAATTAAATTCTTATGAAAATTTACACACTAGCTGGCCCATTATCATGTGTGCCATTTTTACCAATGAATGGGTAACATAAGTGGAATTTTGATTGTATGGTATAGTTAAGTATCATACCTGCTATCACATATTTAATGTGTTCACTTAATACCACTTCAACACATTCAGTTATAAGCTTAAAATAGCCTTAGGGAATGGAGTCACCCTTTGCAATTTTATTAGAAAGTCTGTGTTCAAGCAAAAGACATAGTATTTGAACTTAAATTGGATTTCAAGTAAGCACTTGGGGGTTTTGTTTATTTATTGGTCAAAAAGGCAGGATTTACATGCTCATTTTTCTTCCCACTGCAACTGAGAATATCAATCATTGAGCGTAGGGACCAAAATAAAAGAAATAACTAAACAGCTAATGATCATGACTTTAAAGTAAATAAAAAGTATACATAACAAATTAATCAAAATATGGTAACATGAAGGCAATACTAAATCTATTAGGGGAGAGCACAGGGATTAAGGAGGGAGAGAAATATTGTATTATGAAAGAAGGAAAATAGAAATACTATAGCTTTCTTATCCATATACAATCATTTGAAAAAAGCAATTTTAACATACTTGCGATTTAACTCTTTATGTGCTGATACTTTTACTTGATGAGTGAAATAACCTTCAAAAGCACTGCATTCATTTTGCCTGATAAACTTTTCACTTGTCCTTACTCACAAATGACATATTTTCCTTCAAGGGACCTTCTATCCTGTCTTCTAACACAGACTTCATAACACCCAGGAAGGAATGTTGGTGAAGTAGTTTTACAGCCAAGATTCAGCTGTAAATTTTAAAACTTTCACATATTGTGTTGATTCATTTTTATTCTACTGACCTTTCAAATAAAAACATCAATGTTTGATCAGTTAACTAGGCTGCATGTGCAGTCACAATTGTGGAGTTTAGTCCTAGGTTTGGCAATCCCTTCACCTCTTCAGTCTCAATGTTCTGATCTGTAATAAGCATAGTTAATTTTTTTTACCATTCAAAAATAACTTCTACCTCTGAAATTTGAGAATTCTATGAGTAGATTTCAATTAACAATAGCATGATATAAAAATGCCCTAGACTCTAGTGATTGTTAGGGATAAAACATTATTATATTCCTAGCAATTTATTTTATTTCCTTAATAAAATTTACAGACTCTAGAGTGTGCAAAAATGTCTTCCAAAAGAGACTTATCTGTAGACTTTTATGCACAAAGTTTGCAGCTCAGGAAATCAGGAACTTCATGGAGATGATTACTTGGGTTCAAATCCTAAATTTACTACAATCCTCTCTGAAATACATTCTTATTAATTACTGTATTCATTCCAAAGGAATTTAAAGTTAAAATTTTGACAGGGCAATTAAAGTTTTAAGTGTAATATAATGAGATGTAGTGAAAGCTGATGAAATATTCTTTACTCCCTCATTTGCTATGCTGTCTTATTTATTCTGGTGTTGATACAGGGTATAGATCAACTTTGAGCCCTGAGTTTTTTACTCAGACACTCCCATATTTTTTTCAGAAGAGATGAATCTGAGTCTGCTTGCTGTCCTTGACACTGCTTTTTCTAGGAATTAATAAACTATCTGTTTTAGTGTTCACATTATCTTTTTAATTCTTTATTAAAAGGACTTTGTCCTTCCATTTATTTTATCTATCTTGGTTCTCTGTTAGACAAGGTTAAAATAAAACGTATCAGTTTGAGTAATTCAAACTGAGCTGCCAGAACAGCTAAACAAAAAGCAAAATGAGGAAACCATCGCCACCATCATTCTTATATCCTCCCTTTCTTACTTTCTTTTACTTGTGTATTTTAGGTATTTCTGGAAGTGGCCTCAACAAGGAAATGACTGATATCTCTTGCCAGGATATTTGCTGAAAGTTTTGGAAAATAATGAAAGCTCATTTAATAGGTGCTGTTTATTTGGTAGCATAAAATACTGGTTTATTTTTAATGGAATGTGAATTTCCTTCTCCCTGGTCCCTAAGAGAAGTACGAGCCCCTACTCTTCCCCTTTACCATATTATCACTAGGATAGATTCCACTAAGAAGGGTTTCACTTAGCAAACTGGATGATTTCAGTTTATCCTTCAGCAAATACAGTTTAGTCTGTCTTTCATGAAAGAAGTTGCGTTCTCTCAGGAGCTTCAAAATTAAGTTTAATCAAACTTTTAAGTCCCTCATGTTTCCCATATTTCCAAAGCTCTAATGACTTATGAGAGTACCTAGCTACATAGTTTAAAATTTTCAAAAACAAACCAAATTTCCAATACTTCAACTGTTTAGAATATAGACACAAACATGATATAACATCTTTATGCCAAACAAAATACAAGTCTCAAAAAAAGAACTACTTTCAAAAACACATCAAAATCTCAAATTGCACTATAATTTCAGATCAAGGCAGAGGTTTTATATCACTTAGGTGAAGGTATTAGAATAGGACAAACAGAAGGAGAAGTGGATAAAGACTGAATTTCACCTTCAGTATGATTCCTCTCAATGTACTGGAGATTAATGTACAAATAGTAAATTGATACTCAGAGAAACACCCAACCAAGTGGGCTAATAGCCAACATAGAACCATACTATGCACAACAACTTTTTGCTCCAGTACTGGCATCTGAATACATTTCATCTTTCAGTGAAGTTTAGAAATGTGTTATGGTTGCACTTTCTTTTCTCTTAGAGTACTTTCCAGGTTATTTACAATCTTTTAAACCTTGCTCCATTTACAAAAAAAAAAAAAAAAAAATCGAAGGGAAATAATAACAACAACAACAACAAAAACACAATAACCAAAGGAGGCTTATAAATGACCAGCTAGAAATTTGGGGAATTAATAATTTAAGTAAAATTTAAATCATAACATAAGCACAAACTGGTTATAGCTACAGAGAAAGTTAACTATGGATCAAAATGAAAACATATTTCACAATGTAACACACAGAGATATGTAACATAAAAGCTTATATATGAAGTAACAATATTGAGATATGGAGGCCAGATCTAGTTGACATTCCACAAGATAGAGAAAATCTTGGAGAAACAAAATTGAATGAGGTAATGGCTAAGATTTCATCAGATCTGAAGAGAAGTCTTATTTCTGCCTACTTCTAACTTTGTCTCTTATTTCACCTACACTTACTTACTTGCTCTTGGCATTTTGCTGTTTCTTGATTCCACATAAGGGCATGTGCACCAACTGTACCCTCTTCCTGGAACCCTGTTAGCACAAACTGCAATGGAGTTTGCTGCCTCTCTTCCTTGAAGTTTTTGCTCACATGCTACCTTCAAAAAGAAATTTTCACCAAACAACTTATGTAAATAGTGCACATTCTCACACACACACATACACACACACAATATATATACACATATATAACCATCAATGTCTATATCACTATCTTGATTTCCTTTTCTTCATGGCATATACATCTACCTGAAATTATGTCTTCCATTTTGTGTTTATTGTCTGTCTTCCTCATTAGAATATAAACTTTAGAAAGACAATGATGCTGTATTCCCAGGTGCCTGGAATATTGCAAGCATTCAGTAAAGATCTCTTTAATTCATGAAGAACAAACTGAAAAATCCTACCAAAGGTCTAGAGGAACCACCATTACACCAAATTATTATCTACATGCATTATAGTGAAACCTTAAAATATCACAGAAAAGAAGAACTACCTGAACAAAGAGAAAAGTAATTTGCCTTCAAAGGAAGGTTAATCAAAGTAATGTGTATTTTTTTGTGCACAACTTCATATAGTAGAGATAATGAACCAACTGAAAGGGAAACTGCATGTGTGTGTGTGTGTGTGTGTGTGTGTGTGTATAAATTATTCATGTTGTTTGGGAAAACAAGCAATAAAATAGGTATTAGTAAAATGTAAAAGTCATTTTTGTTTTGAGAAACTTTTATATACCCAACCAAACATGTACATTCATGAAAAAAACTAGGGTAAGATACACAATATATAATATCTTTTCCATCATACATTTCCATTCATTTATATACACACAAATATTTTCTAGCTTAACAATATATGTATACATATTCCACTATATATATATGACTTTTTCTTTTTAACATCTAAATAATACTTCATGTTATAGATAGATCATATTCAATTTCATGATTTGATCTCAATATCGATGGATTCTCTTTTCTTCATCCTTCTTTCCTTTCTTTCTTTTCTCCTTTCCTTCATTTCTTCTTTCCTGCTTGGTTCACAATAGCCAATCTAAATATTCACTGACAAATAAATGGCTAAATCAAGTATGGGATATGCATACAATTGAATATTATTCAGCCTTTGAAAACATGAAAATCCTCTCATTTGTAACAATATGGATGAATCTGGAGGATATCATGCAAAGTGAAATAAGCCAATCACAGAAAGACAGTTATCACATGATTCTACTAAAATAATCAAACTCATGAAAGCAGAAAATAGAAAGGTAGTTATCAAGTGCTGGGGGAGCAGAAATAAGGAGTTGTTTTTATTCATAGAAAGTTCCAGTTATGCAAAATGAATAATATTAGAAATCTGTTATAAAAAATAGCATCTATAGTTAATAATACCACTTTGTACACTTTCTAATGTGTTTAAAGAGTAGATTTCATATTAACCTTTCTTCCAAACAAAGCTGACATGAGAAAACTTTTGAGTGTCATAGGTATGACTATTAGTTTGATTGTGGGGATAGTATCACAGGTGTATATATATATGTTCAAAAGTCATCAGATTGTACATATTAAATTTTTCACTATCAATTATACCACAATTAGGCTGTTCATAAACATTTTAAATATTCTCAAGCTCCATAGTTACATCCTTTTATTATTTCAAATATTTTATATGTGTATTTTACGTTTACTATTTTGATCTTTATTAGTTTTCTCAGATGTTTGCTTATTTTATGAATCTTTTAAAGAAACTAGCTCTTAGATGTCCTTATAGATTTGTTTTTCTTATTCTAATACATTCAGTCCCACTTTTGTGTGTGTTAATTACCTGATAGTTCCCCTATGATATTAATAAATTCTTCTCCTATAAAAACTCCAATATCCTTTCATCATCCTTATAAACATATAAACATATAAGACTTACTCTAAGTTGGTGAACTTTTTCTTAGTACACTAGAAAGATGAAGTAATTAGAAAAGAATTTTCACAAACTACCAAAACCACATCTACTCTTCTGCCTACTTTTGAACATATATATACTACTTCTTTCTTATTGGCATGGATAAACTATCCATGTTCCCAACAAAGCCACAACTTTGTCTTTTACATCATCATCAATTTTTCCTCATCTCCATCAACATACAAACATAATTTAGTATCTCACATCTTAGAAAACATGCCTGTTTACTTGAAACCTCACCTTCCAGATACAAATTCCTTTCTCTGTTCCCCCTTACAGAATAATTACTTTGAAAAATTATCTTTCCTCACTGCTTATACTTCCTTACCTCATGAACCCATGTCATTAATTTTTCCATCATTTCACCAAACTTTAAGGTGCACAGTGCCCTCTATATGGTACATACAATGAACAATACTTGGTCTTCCTCATATATGATCTATTAGCAATAATAGACTCTTTAGTAGGTTTTCTTTCTTGATACATTCTCTATTCTTGTTCAAGAATAATTGAACTTCTTTCTTTTTCATCATAAACCACTTCTTATCTGCCTGCTTTTCTGAATCTTTATGTTATTATTGATCTCTTATTTCTGAGGGCCCCAGAGCTGAATTTGCAGGTCTCTTCTATACAGACTTACCCCCTTGGTGATCTTATCTAGTTCCATGACATTGACACTAACTATATTGTAATGACTTCCAATTTTTCTCCCAAAGTCTTATGTAACCACCTATGTACCTTACAGAGTCTTAATGGCTTAGATTATAATGCAGGACTAAACAGCATGAAAATATCCATCACTTAAAACAAGAATGTTTACTTCTCATTCATATCCTCCTGAGTCAAGAGGGGTTCAGCTCACTATTCACTCATGGACCCTAGCTGATGGAGGCCCCATCTTGACACATGTTGCCATGATCACAGAGGCAGAAAAATGAAAAAAAAAAAAACAACAGTCAATTCATGCATACTAATTCTGGAAGCTTCTGCTTAGGAGCAATACATTTTACATTTGTCTGCACTTTACTAGTATTCAATACAATGTGTACTTTTAACCCTTCCTTGTTATAAATTCATAGCACTTACCATCTAACACACTATTAACTTAATGGTTTACATGTTAGTCTCTCTCTAACTATCTATCTCTATCTCTCTATCTCTCTCACACACAATCTAATTTCCATGAATACATAGACTTGGTTTTATTAATGCTATATCTTTAGTACCTATCACAGTGTCTTGCACATAGTAGGCATGCAGTAAATATTCACTGAATGAATAATCTCAATCTTGCTTTCCTTGTATTAATTTCAAGATTTCCTGCATTAATTCAGTTGAATTTTTTGTTCTTTTGTGTTGAGTAATAGACATATAAACATATAAGACTATGAATTTTCTAAACTCAACTTTAACCACAATTCAGATATTTCAAGATGCAGTACTCTCACTGTCGGCATATTCTAAATCCTCTACAATTGCAGTTTAGAGTTCCACTTTGACCTAAGTGTTATTTAGAAGAATGTTTTGAATTTTCCAAATGGTTGGATTTTTCTATGAATTTCAACTGTTTGTTTTTAATTTCTAGCTTTATTTTATAGTAGTCAGAGAAGCAATAGACAAGAGTCCCAAAATGCAGAATTTCTACCACCCACATACTCCCCCCACAGTTAAAAATGTGCAATTATAGCAAATGAACATGAAGTACATGATAAAATATCAGATCTTTTCTATTTCCATGTAGTCTTAGCATACTAAATATTTCATCTTCTGTTTCCTTCCAAGGTTTCAGTATTGTGTCCCATGACAGGATGTACTTTTGAAGAGGATTATAAAGTCATGGCATGTTATCTTAGGGTAATATAACTTAACTTGGTTATGGGTGGTACAATCAAATCAATACTACCTTGTTTATGTTTTGTATTTAATCTCCTTGTTCCTCTAACTTATAAAAAGTATGCTATGGGACTCAATAGGCCCCACAAGCTTGTGAGAGGCTGGGGACTGTTTGAACTCTATTATTCCCATTGAGTCCTTAAAATTAGGACTGGTGATCATTTTTCTCAGGAGCTATAATCAAAACTGTGTCCTTTTTCATCACTGTTGTAACACAAATCCTGACCTTTCTCTATTTTCACTTAGCTCTATATAGAGATCTCAACTGGGATCCAGGAAAATGTGATACGGATAAAATACATGCTGCTATAACTCAGGACTATGTCAGAGCTTAGGTGCTCAAAGTTCATTCTGCAACAGGATTGTCATCTTGTTGGACAAAGGTGATAGAAGCAGTCCACAGTCAATACATGTGGTTTAGCAGCACCTGTCAAAGGAGAACATGAAAAGGTAATCTGTTCCTTCAAAGCCACTGTCCTAGAAATTAATATGCTCTTTTGGCAATTTAAGTAAGGGTGAACAAAGAGATATTAAAATGAGAAAAATCGCATTACATCAAAACTGCTCCAGGTCATTGTAATAATAGAATTATCCAAATTGACCTTCAATTGGATATTAATGGAATTTAGTAATCAGTCTAATGGCAATTCAAGCTGTATGGAATCTCTTGGAGGACAGAAAATAAGGAAACTGACATTCCTTGTGCAATTATGTTTACATATATATGTATATACTATATATCTATTACATATACATGCATATAAGTATGTGTGTACATGTACACATATATATGTTGGCTGTGTATATTCCGTATCATATTTTGAACTAGATATTTTTTGCTATGGTTTTTATGGTTTATGTCCACCTAAAGGTTCATATATTAGGAATTTGGTACTTTAAGAGGTGAGCCTAGTTTGAAGTCTTTGTGTCAACTGGAGTATACCTACCAAAGGGATTGTGGAAGTTGGATCTCTTTCCCGTTGTTTGGGATGTAATTTCTTCATCCTCACATGCTCAACCATTTGCCCTTTGTGCTGATGTTCTCACTGGAATGAATTTTATTCAGGTGCCGTGTCCTTGAACCTCCAAAACTAAGCTAAATAAGTCTCTTTTTTTCTTCATAAGTAGACTGAATCAGTGCTATGAATTGAATATAGATAATGTCCTCCAAAAATTTATGTGTTAAAACCTGTTCCCCGGGGTAGAAGTATTTGGAGATGCTGCGGAATTTTAACAGAGGCTAGTGAGTTTCCTTAGATCATCAAGGATCTGTATTTGAAAGGCCCCCCACCCTTTCTTCCTCCTGTCTCTTTCTTCTTTCTGGCTCTGGAAGTGAGAAGTTTGCTCTAACATACACTTCTCACCATGACCCTCACCAAATGCTCAAAGCAGTGAGGCCACCTACTCTTGGACTTAAAACTGAATTTCAAGCAATATAACCATTTCCCCTTTATAAATTGAATTGCCTCAGGTATTTTGTCATAGTAACATGAAGCTGGCCAAGAGTCACATATTATTTTTGAGTGATGAAAAGCTGACAAATAAAATACTATAGATAGATAGAAATACCATAATGTTCATTTTATATATAAGGATACTGAAACTAAAACTTGTTCAGAGAAATATCATTGGCATTCCTTATTTTAGTTAATTTCTCTGGGTGAGTGGCAGAAGAATTTTAGCTAGGTCAGTTTGCTTCCACAGCCTATGCTGCTTCTTATCCACTTATTTGACACTATGGGAATGCCCATCTTTATTTAGTTGCCTGTAGATATGAAGTTAGACAGAGATATGGGTGTGATCATGGCAGAATAAAACATCTCCTTTAAGTTTTAGTGTTTTCTTTTAAACAGGGAGTGGAATGATATCACCCCAGATATGCAGTTATATCCTGATTAGATTTGCACAAAGTGTTAGGTTATAGTTGAAGACATCAGATAATTATAGAGTTTTGCTTAACAGAGACTTGGTTTAACACCTGTAAGTTATAATGTCTCTTTTAGAATCTGTGTACCTTCCTTCCTGACTCCCTCACAGCACAGCATAAGCATCATGATTACCTCTCCTAACATCTTTTAACTGGGTAATCAGCATTTATTACACATTGTAACTTCTTGATTGCATACCATGGAAAAAATAGGTTGCTCACTAACTCATCTCTCTCTTTATTATTATGATTTTTAAAGTATTTATGACAAAATAATTCAGAGATATACATACTGCATAAAATAATGTAACAAACATTCATAAACTCACCACCTAACTTAAGAACTGAAATATTTCAAATATAGATGAAGTCCCCTAGTTACTTTATCTTGACTGCATTACCCTTACACTGCTCACCCAACTTACAACTTGACCAGAAACAGTTCTTCTCCTAAATTTGGTAAGTATAATTCCTATTCATGTTTTTATAGTTTACCACATACATATGTATACTTAGAAACTCTATACAATATTGTTTTGTAAGGTTGTGTGTGGTGTGTGTGTGTGTGTGTGTGTGTGCATATTATTAGAGATTGAAACCAGGGGCACTATACCACTGACCTACACTCCCAGACTGTTGAGAGCCACAGCAGAAGGGGCCCCAGCAAACTTCCAGCTGCCAGCAAACTTCCAGCTGCCAGCTGATGACTGGCTCACAGCAGCCCTAGCAAACTTCTAGCTGCCAACTGATTGGCTCCTCTGCGGTGATGCTCATTGGGCTGTTTCCCTGCCCTTTCAGACCATGAAGCTGCTCATTGGGGGACTTTTTTTGGCTCTGCCCACCCGACCCAGCCAATCAGCCTCAAGAGCAGGAGGAGTGGGGGAGGTGGAGAGGCTTGTGGGAAGCCGGTGGTGGCAGTTGGGCTCTGAGGGTTTTTCCTGAGGAGCTGTGTGGTGCGGTGTGTGTTCTAAAAACAAAGTTCATTTCTTTTGACAAGTGGCTCCTGAATTGTGCCCAGCCAGACTGTGGCACCAGACCTTTTTATTTATTTATTTTTTTTATTTTGAGATGGGGTCTTACTAATTTACTGAGACTGGCTTGAACCTCAATCCTCAAGCCCCAGCCTTCCGAGTTGCTGAGATTATAGGTGTGTACCATCATACCCAAATTTGCTTTATAAGTTTTTAAATTTTATGTAAACAATTTTCTGAAAATTCTTTTCAGAATTTGTACATTTTTATTCAACATTGTGTTTTTAAAATAATCAATTCATATTAATAATGAGCTATAGAGTTCATTCATTTTCACCACCATATATAATACATGTAATGAGTAAATCAAAATTATTTTATTCACCTTTTAATTGATGGACTTTTAAATTTTTCCAATTCTCCCTTTCTACAAACAATTCCAAAATTAGCATCTCTGCTCAACCCTCATTTTGGACATGCAGAGTGTTCTCTGGAGTATATTATCTAGGAGTAGATTTGCTCAGTCATAGAATTTATGTATGTTCAACTATGATAAATAATGCCAAATCAATTTGCTTATTCTTTTTATTTCCTATGTGTTTCTAAGTATGGGATATCTACTAGTCTTTAATGGTCTTGTATATTCACTCCAGCATCAAATGTTAGATTGCACTGGATCCTTGCTCCAATTGGAATTTTTAATGATCCTTCCCTCTTCCCTTCTCTCTCCTCCTTATTTTCTCCTTCCCTTTCTCTCATATATATTTCTATTAAGGAAATTTTGAACTAAATTGTCAATGAGTAGGCAGATGTTTTTTGAGACCAGCATTATCCTGATACCAAAAGGATAAAAACAATTTTTAAAAACTGCAGGCCATGGGCTGGGACTGTAATTCAGTGGCAGAGTACTTGCCTAGCACATGTGATGTCCTGGGTTCCATCCTCAGCACCACATAAAAATCTATCAATCAATAAATAAAAACTATTTTGTATCTACAACTAAAATATACTCATCCATGATGAGTATATAAAAAATCTTCCACAAAATACTGACAAGATGAATTAAACAGCATATTAAAAGAATCATGATCAAGTAGAATTTATCCCTAACATGCTGAGATGGTTCAAGATAAGAAAAAATAAATATTACATGACTACTTCAACAGATTCAGAAAATCATTTGACAAAATTCAACATCATTTTATGATTAAAAACATGCAACAAGGCTGAGGTTGTGGCTCAGTGGTAGATTGTCTGCCTAACCTGTATGAGGACCTGGGTTCAGTCCATAGCACCACATAAAAATTAAAGTTTTTAATCCACAAACAACTAAAAAAAATATTAAAAAAAACGTGACACTCTAGGAATAGAAGAGCATTACCTCAAAATAATAATCAAGGGAATATATAAAAATCCCACTACTAACATCTTACTCAATTGTGAAAAAACAAAAACTTTCTGAAAGATCAAAAATAATGCAAGAATATCCACTCTCAAGAATGGATCAAGAGAAAGAAATAAAGCATATTCAAATTAGGAAAGAAGTTAAAATGGTCTCTATTTGCAAATTATATGATATTATTTGTACAAAATGCTAAATAATATACAAAATCACAGTTTAACTTGCTAATAAGCAAGTTAAACAAAGTTCCGAATTTAAAATGCATATAAATTCAGGTATGTTTCTTTTTTTGCAATTTTTATTAGTTGTCAATGGACCTTTATTTATTTATTTGTTTTTATGTGGTGCTGAGGATTGAACCCAGTGCCTCACACATGCTAGGCAAGCACTCTACCACTGAGTCACAACACCAGCCCAAATTCAGGTATGTTTCTATACACTAACAAGAAAGAATCCAAGAAGGAAGTTTTTAAAAGGTCCTTTTAAAATATTGTCAAAATGAATAAAATACTTTGGAATGAACTTAAAGAAGAATATGAAAGACATTTACACTGAAAAGTATAAACTATTGCTGAAAGAAATTAAAGATTACCCAAATAAATTATAAGTCACCAAGTTAACACAGATTGGAAGAGTTAATATTTTTTAAATGTCCATACAACCCCCCAAAAATCCAAATACTATTGAAATCCAAAAGATATTTTTTATAAATACTTTAGAAATCAACCCCTAATATCTTAGGGAACCATAAAGGGCCCAACATGCAAAACACCTTGAGAAAGAATACTAATGCTGGAGGCACTTCATTCCTGAATTAATAATATATTACAAAACTGCTGTAATTAAAACAGTATACTGTTGGCATTGTGCTAATCAGCTTTTCATTACTATGACTAAAATACCTGAGAATAACAAAGGAGGAAAGATTTATTTTGGTTCACTGTGTCAGAGGTTTCAGTTCATATCTGTCTGGTTCCAAGGCAGAAATATCATAGCAGAAGAGTGTCGTAGAGGAAAAACACTCAGCTCATAACATCCAAGAAGCAGAGAAAGTAAGAGAGGTTAAGGGGCCAGGAGCAAGATATAAGCCCCAAGGGCACACTCCCAGTGACCTACTCCTCCAAACATGCTCCACCTGCCTACAGTTTCCACCACCTCCCAGCAGTCCATTAAACTATCAATGGATTAGTCTGATCATCAGAACCCTCATCATCAAATTTCTTCCCCAAAGCCCCCACCTCTGGACATTGTTGCCTTGGAGACCAAACCTTCAACACATGAGTATCAGGGTGACATTCCAGATCCAGGCTTCCAGGAATAAAGGAAGACATATATCAATGAAACAGAATACAGAATTGAGAAATAAGTGCACGTGCACACACACACACACACACACACACCCCTCCAAACAATCTTCAACAAGATTATTAGGTACACAATGAAGAAAAGATAGTCCCTTCAACAATTGGTGTAAGAAAAACTGGATATCCACATGCAGAAAAATAAAATTGCAGTCTTATGTCATATACAGCAATCAAATTAATATGGATTTCAGTCAAACCTGAGATATGATACTGTAATACCCTTGCAGAAAATGTTAAAAATCTCCTTGGTCTTGAAATCTCATTGGTCTTGAAATTATATTTTGGATATTATCCCTAAAGCAGAGGCAATAAAGGCAAAAATAGACAAACTGGACTACATTAAATTAAAAATCTTCAGCACAACATATGAAAAAAAGCAACAAATTTAAAAGGCAGTTAACAGAGTGAAAAGGCAATCTGCTAGATTGGAGAAATTTTGGAGATGATTTAATAGAGGACTAATATCCAAAACATAAGGAATTTCTACAACTCAATAGTAAATAATGATGATTATGATGATGATGGCAATGATGGTGATAACCTGATTTTAAAATGGGAAACAATTCTGAGTTGACATTTCCCCCAGAGAAGAAATACAAATGGCGAATAGACATATGAAAAGATGATCAACATTACTAATCCTCAGGGGTGTTCAAATAAAAACCACCATGAGATATCACTGCCTGCCTGTTACAATAGCTATGATAAAAAATATGAAGGATAAGTGTTGCTGAGGGTGTAGAGAATAGGGAACACTTACACACTGTGGGCAGATATGTAAATTGGCACAATCATTAAAAAAAAACATAGGGAGATTCCTCAAGAAATTCAAAATAGAACTAGCAAATAATTGATCAATTCCACATCTGGATAGATAATCAAAATATTGAAATCAAGATCTCAAAGAATAATTGGCATTGATGCCATTGCAGCAGTATTCACAACAACATATATGTTCATCAACGGATGAATTAATAAAGAAAATGTGATACAGACACACGAGGGAATATTATTCAGTCTTAAAATATAAAATAAGAAAAATTTCATCATATGCTACAACATGGATGAGCCTTGAGGATAACAGTGTTTCACTATAATAACAGTGGGTAGCAACTTTAAAAGCTGTAAGATGCAGAGAAGACAAGATAGGAAATACAAGTACAATGGGGAAAGAAAAAAAGGACATAGAGTACTATGAAGCCTTTGGCACTTGTAGCTACACAAACTTTAAGAATAGTTCCAACTCCTAGGCAGATTGACATAAATCCACAGTGCAGACTTACTTATCTCAATTCCTATTTCCCAATACATGTCTGATTTTTAACCCAAAACTACAGTGCATGCCAAAAAGCAAGAAAAATAAAGTATAAAAGATAAGCAAACATCAGAACCACACTTAGATAATATAAGATTGTTGAAATTATAAAACAGGGGATTCTAGCCAATTATAACTAATTTATTAAGGATTTTTAATATAAAGAATAGACAACATGTAACATAAAAATGTCAACTTTTAAGCCATCTACTATTAGCACTTTGAAAGTCGATGATCTACATTCCTGTAGATCATCATGCAAATCAAAACTACACTAAGATTTTTTTATATTTATTTTTAGTTTTATAGGTTGACACAATATCTTTATTTTATCTTCATGTGGTGCTGAGGATTGAACTCAGTGCTTCACACATGCTAGGCAAGTGCTTTACCTCTAAGCCACAACCCCACCCCTTACACTAAGATTTTTCTCACTCGAGTCGAAATGGCAATGATCAAAAAGGTGAATAATAATGAATTATGGTGAGAATGTGGGGGAAAGGTATGCTTATGCATTCTTGGTGGGACTCTAAATTAGTGCAATCAGTTTGGAAAGCAGTATGGAGATCACTCAAAAAACTAGGAATAGAACCCCACATGACCCAGTCATCCAACTCCTCAGTATATATCCAAAAGATCTAAAATTGGAATACTACAGCAATACAGCCACCTCAGTGTTTATAGCAGCAGAATTCACAGTTGCTAAATTTTAGAATTAAGCCAGGTATCCATCAATAGATTAATGAATTAAGAAATTGTGATATATATGCATGATATAGATATATACATATCATATATATATATATATATATATATATATATATGTATATATATATATAATACATGCACACATAATGGAGATCTACTCAGTTGTAAAAAAGAATGAAATTATGGCATTTGCCAGTAAATGGATGAAAGTGGAGAAAATTATGCTTAGTGAAATAAGCCAAACTCAGAAACTTAAAGGTTGAATGTTTTGTCTCATTAGAGTAAAACAAAGGAAAGGGGAAAGGAGGCATTAGAAAGAATAAAGATAAAGGGAAGATCAGTAGTGTAGAAGGAGATTATGAAGTGGCAGAGTGGAGGGAGGGGTAAAGGGAGGCAATACAGAATGAAGTGTTTAAAAACCATGTTATGTGTATACATAAATATACCACAGGGGATTTCACCTTTATACATATGTACAAATAATCAATCAAAGGTACATAAGAACTCTAGTGAATAGATGAAGGAGAACAGGGTGGGAGGAGAGGCCAGGAGGGAACAAGGGGTGATCATGAACTGAGATTGAATACAATACATTCATGAATGTATGAGTTGGGTGCAATAAACCCAACTACTATGTATAACTATAAAGCTCTAATAATAAACTAAATACATATGGGCTGGGATTGTGGCTCAGTGGTAGAGCAGTTGCCTAGCATGTGTGAGGCCCTGAGTTTGATCCTCAGCACCACATATACATAAATAAAATAAAGGTCCATTGACAAGTAAAAAAAAATTAAAAATAAATAAATAAAAATAAAATGGATGGTCTAAAATAGGAATTAAGGACAGACATTGTCCAGGGGATTTAAAACAACTCTTTTTTAATATGAAACCCAATTTAAATATAAAGTTTCATATGCATAAAAATTAAAGGTTTTCAAAAAGATATATCATAGTAATCAATAATGAAAAGAAAACTAAGTCTTTCAATGGGCCTCTGTCCCTGAAATGTGACCTTCATATGTGTTTCTTAGCTTCCTGACTCATTTATGTGAGACAAAATTTCTAGCAGGATATGGAGTGTGCAAGAAGCTTTCCTTCATATGGGAAAAGGCTCTCAAAGTATATTCTCTTGAAAAGAAATTGATTAATAAATTACTGTATGTATATATATATATATATATATATATATATATATATATATATATATACACATATATATATAGTAATTTATTAATCAATTTCATATATATATATATCTATATCTATATATATATATAGATATATATATTCCCCCAATGAATATTTCCCTGCCCCCTGCCACAAACAAAAGAAAATCTCCTTCGGATATTCCCTGTGAAAAACTGGTGGACTTCCAAGAGATATAAAACCAAATAATGTATGGGGACTTCCCTAAACAACGACCTCCACAAGTTTCCCATTCACACAGGAGTCCATATTTAGCCTCCAGAAAAGCTAAAAATTATCACTTATGTATTCTTATAAGATTTTGGCTCTAATAGATTCTTCTCCGTGGAAACAGACCTCACCTGTGTCTGTTTGGATTTGCCTGTTATCTATATTTCTAGATTGCAGTTTGCCCTGAAAACTCGGTTTTCTGATGGGTCAAAGGAATTGATATGCAGTTTGCCCAGAATTTTCTTGTCAAAAGTATGGGGGTGACCACTTTCAAAATCTTTACATGTCAGAGCTAAAACTAGAAGACTTCCTTTCCATTCATCCTAAACCTAATCCAATCTGACTTCTGCCCTCTTTGAAATGGCATTTATCAAGTATATAAACAACAACATGCTGCCAAAGCTAATGGATACTTTTCTGCCTGTCATATAATTAGATTCCAGCTTCCTTCTACATGGCTGACTAGTCTTTTATTCTTGAGACAATTTATCCTCTAGCTTTTGTGAAACCCCACCTCTTGGAATTCCTTCTACTTCACTGGCTACATTTAATCACTTACCATTGCTGGTTTCTCCTCTTCTAGGCAAACTGTGCCTATTGATATTCTTTAGAACTCAATACAAGGCTGAAATTTTATTCTTTTTTATTCACTACTTGGTCTGAAACTAATCCCATACCCCTAAATATGTATTTACAGTTTGTAGCTCTAGCCCCAAATTCTCTGAGCTCCCAGCTTATAATTTGATTGTGTATTTGATATTGTCTCTCTGATGTTTTAGAGGTATTACTTTTGATTGAAAAAAATATGGTACTAGAAAGTTAATGCTTAGAGTGTAAACTGATAAAATGTCTCTGATTTGCTAGTATTGTGATATTGTTGATGTATCCTTTCAAGTTTGGAAGATGGGATAAATGAGATGCACTGGTGTAGCAGAAATTTTGCAGGTATTGAAGGGACTACAAAAGTTTTCCCAGGATGCAGGCACTAAAGAAGAGATCTGGGCTGTAGCAAGGCACTTGTTTAAAACTTACCTTTGTAAGCAAGAATAGAACTAAAAAGGGGGGAATAGGGGAAATATTAACATTTTTATTTGTGATCATGAATTTGGAATTAATAATAAGTGAAAGGGGTGTTAAGTTTCAAAGACTAATAACATTTTGGATTTTAAAATATTACTTGAATGGTACATTATAACCTGATGCACGTCACACAAACTCATGTGTTCAATGTGATTAGACGAACCAACTAAGCATAATTAATAAATAGAAAGAACAGAAGTTGTTTTTTTTTTACTTAATATGTATTTTGGCCTCAGGAGAAAACTTAATCATAGAAATGTCTGTAATATTTCAGAGACTTCTTAGAACAATGTCAGTCACCAATTAAAGGACTTGAGAGACTGAAATGCCCTTCATATTGGTCTGCAGTACATTCATAAGAGCAGCACTAAAGAATGGAGAAGTAGATTCACAAAGAGGCAAGCAGGATTTTTCGGATAGTCCAAAATTTTCCTCATTAAAGTCTTAACCATATGTCAGATTGGTCATAGATCTAAAAGGCAAATGAGTTAACATATAGTAAACAACAAAATATGAAGAGTAAGTGACAGAACATTATGAGAGATCTCAAGATTCTTTATCTCTGTTTTGTCTCTTTTTTCTCCTTGTAAGGGGAAAAATAGAGGTAAGACAAAGGTAGGCCTAGGAAATAAATCTATTAGAAGTGAAAAATTCAAATTTTCTATCTTTGGTTCTTGTATTAATTTCCTTGGGCTTCCATAGCAAGTAACACATACTGGGTAGCTTATAATAATGGAAATTGCCAGAGAGTTCTAGAGGACAAAAATCCAAAATTAAGTTGTTCACAGAGATGTGATCCTTCTGAAAACAGTATAATAGAATTCTTATCTCTTCTTGGTTTCTGATGGTGATAGCCATCAATCCTTGGTATTCCTTCTCTTACAATTACATCCCTCCAATCTCTACCTTTGTCATCACATGGAATTATTCCTGTGTATATATGCCTTCACATGATAATTTTCCACTTTTATACACCAATCATATTGAAGTCATGGCTCACTATAATGACCTCATCCTAATTTGATTACATTTATAAAGATCCTATTTTCTGAGCAGTGTCACATTTTTAAACACTGTTCTTTTTGGATTCTTTTCTCTGTCCCTTGCTTCCTATCCAGTAATTGTGACAATATGGGATTGAGGCACCATCTGAGTGAGAATGGCACTGTTCCTACTCTGGAAAGAAGTACTAGTAAGAAGTAAATTCTTCTGCCATTTGATGCAGTTATGCCCCACTCCTTGGTATATATTTAAAGGAGTTAATATCAGCATACTGCAGTGACACAGCCACATTAGTATTTATAGCACCTCAACTAACAATAGCTAATCTATAGAACTACCTAGGTGCCCTTAAACAGATGAGTTGATAAAGAAATTGTGGTATGTATATATGTATACACACACAATAGAATATTACTCAGCCATAAAGAAGAAAGACTTCATGACGCTTACTAGTAAATTGATGGATCCAAACACCCTCATGCTAAGTGAAATGAGCCAATCCCCCAAAAATCAAAGGTTGAATATTTTTCTCTGACATGTGAATTCTTACTCACAACAAAGGGATGTAGGAGAGAAAGAATAGAAGTTCAGTGGATTAGACAAAAGGAAATGAAGGAAAGGGAGAGGGATAAGAATAGGAAAAAAAGTGGAATGAATGTGACTTAACTTTCCTATGTACATATATGAATATACCACAGTGAATCTCCACACTATGTACATCCACAAGACTGGAATTCTAATTAGAATAACATATATCTCATGCCTGTATAAATATATCAAAATGGATTCTACTTCCATGCATAACTAAAAAGAACAAAATTTTTAAAAAGAGGTGAGTTCTTAAAGCTTTCAAAGCTCTAAAATAGTGGAGCTAAAATACCATGGATGACATTGATAAACTCTGTCCTTGGACTTTAGAAAAAATATTCACATTTGCTAAGTCCAAGAGTAGAAAAGCAAAAAGAGTCTTGAGACAGTGCAAAAAGCAACTTTTTGCAATATACTTATGATCTATCTGAATGACCATAACAGGAGAGAGTACCCTAGTATTATGGTCTGGATCTGGAATGCCCCCCCACAAAACTGATGTATTTAAAGCATGGTCCCCAGTGCAGCAGTGTTAAGAGGTGAGGTTTTTAGGCAGTGACTGTATTATAAGAATCAAATGGATTAATCCATTAATATCTGACTGGATTACTGAGAGGTGGAACCCAGATGCAGGAAGTGGGTCACTAGGGGTTCTTCTTTCTGGCTGCCCCAAATTGAGTAGTTTCCTCTAGTTTCACCCTTCTGCCATAATGTTCTGCATCACCTCAGGCCCAGAGTTATTGAGTCAGCTGACTATGGTCTGAGACCTCTGAAATTGTGAGCCAAAATAAACCATTCCTCCTTTAAGTTGTTTGTGTCAGCTATGTAGGTAACACTTACGAAAAGCTGACTAACATATCTGGGTCTCAGGGTCAAAACTTTACGTAATATATTATTGCCCTTTATAATAACTCACAAGAAATAATGGTTGAGTTAAATGAAAAACTCCAATTTTCTTTTTGAAACTTCAATAATTTCAAATGGGCAAAGCTGGACCTGAATTGGAATTAGCAAAACAAAGTTGAAGGGATATATATATATATATATATATATATATATATATATATATATATGACATTCTGAACTTATCTATGGCAATCTGGGAAGGATATGGTGAACATAAAAACTAAATACAAATTTATACAATGTGGGAGCTATTAAGATGTATGAGGCTCAGTTCCTACCTGAGTTGAAATAGGCAATAAAATTTCCCTAGTAGTAGGAAGGTAAAAATAATTTTTTAAATGCCCTTATCATTGTGGGAGGCATAAAAATGCTTCCCCCCAAAGATGTCCACATACTAGTCCCTAAAACCTTTGAATATGTTACCACATTGCAAAAGAGCCTTTAAAACTATTATTTAATTTTTAACTTTCTCTGATTATACATGACACTAGAATGCATTTTGATATATCATCACAAATGGAGCACAATTTCTACTTCCTTTGGCTCAGTATAGTGCAGAATCACACTAGTAGTGTGATCATACCTGTGTATAGGGTAATAATGTCTGTCTCATTCTACAGTTCTTCCCATCCCCACTGCCCCGCCCCTCTCCTCACTCCGTTCTGCACAATCTAAATTTCCTTCATTCTAAACTATTATTAAGTCAAGGATCTTGGGATGGGGAAATTATCCTGAATCATCCATTGTAGCCCATGAAATAACAAGGGTCCTTATAAGGATGAAAGAGGGTCAAATTCAGAAAAAGGAAGTAGGACAATAGAAGTAAACGTTTGATTTGCTTTGAGGAAGGATATAGGAGTAATTAGCCAAGGAATTCAAAAAGTTTCATGAAGCTGAAACAAATGCAAGAAAACTTATTTTTCCTTTGAGCTAAAAAGGAAACAGACCAGCTGCATTCTTGATTTTAGTGAGTCTGCTTTTGGGATTGTGGCCTCCAGGGTCATAAGATAATGAAGCTGTTGTGTTTTAAACTAAGTTTGTAAAAATTTGTTGCAACATAAATAGGAAACTAACAGAAACAAACATGCCTAAATGTTGAATTTGAGATTTTTCATGTTACCAATAAATACACTATTACTTTATGTCCTTCCAACCTAATCAAATATGTTAAATCAAACATACTAACACATATGTGTGTGTGAATAAGGTTTGTGTGTATGTATACATGTGGTAATCGATGAATAGGCTGAGATAAATTATTAGACCATCGCTAAGTAGAATGCAATAACCAACATGCAGGCAGGTGCTGTGAGACAGAGTCTGAATGCATAACACCCTATCAACAGCTCAGAAAATTAGGGAAGGGTTTTTAAAATCTGATATTATAATGGAAACCTGGTTAGAGGTAATTCGTAGAACCTTCCTATGAAAGACAGGTTTAAACAAGAATCTCTCACTAAAAAATAAAGTCAAATAGAGAGAGAGAGAGACAAGAACTGAGTGGGTGATGATTTTCAGGTTTCTGTAAATTTTTATGTTTTCATAGCTTCTCTTTGTTAAAAATATTTTGCTATAGGAAAGAAATATATTTGATGGACTGATGAATGGACATATGCAAAAATGGATTTTTCCTTCATCAAAGATAACTAATTGGCTTGGACTTTTAAAAATCCTCAAATCTATTTGCATCTCCTGTAATAACTGAAGTTTCTTGAAATTCTGTTATAATACAGCATCAAAAATGGATACATATTTAGGTAAGCATTTGTACACACTACAAAAGGACTTTGGAAATTACATACTTACTAGAAAATTTAAATTATCTAAATAGAGTACACAATTTTAGTTACTAAAATAGTGAGGCTACACATTTTAGAGCTATGGTGAAATGAGGCCTACATAACAAATTGGAATGAATCAAATTCTGCATCACAATATTTAACAAAAATTGTCATTTTGATGGATACAAAGGTGATTGGAACATAATTCTGGGAAATTTAAACTCATTTGGGGGAAGACATAAGCTTTATCCCATTGAATATGAATGTGTATGCAGTGCATTTTCTGGGTCTCAGCTAACCAAGAGGCTATGTACAGTGAAAAACCAAGGATTTAGTGCTAATCTCCCTAGTGCCTATTTTGCATCTACCATAAACTGCTGTTTTCCCTAATGGCTATCACATGCTTTCTACATTGTAAACACAATTTAATAATTACTGATGAAATAAAGGAAGAAATATATTTATGGAAGATTGGCACTTATTATTACTTATAACAGATTTGTTTTTTCCTTAGATTTAGAATAGTATACAATTACACATTTTTTTTTCTGAGTAAGATGCCATCTCTAAATATAAGGGAATATTGTTGAATTAACTTATATATTGGTTTCCTTTTACTACTGTGACAAATTAACTGAAATATTGTGGTTTAAAAACACAAATTTATTATCATTCTGGAGT
Source organism: Marmota flaviventris (assembly GCF_047511675.1). NCBI lineage: Eukaryota > Metazoa > Chordata > Mammalia > Rodentia > Sciuridae > Marmota > Marmota flaviventris. Next base: position 126,449,499 of record NC_092518.1, read on the forward strand.
ACAGAAGTACAAAATGTGTCTCACTGAAATTATAACAAACTGTTATTAGGGCTGCATTACTCATGGAAGATCAAGGGAGAAATCCATTTCTTGCTTTTTCCACCTTCTGCGTTCTTCTCACATTCCTGGGCACATGACTCCTTTATCTTCACAGTCAGCAGCATATCATCTTCAAATCTCTCTGACTCTGACCTTCTACCTTTCTCTTATAAGAACTCTTCTCATTACATTGTGCTTGCTTACATAATCCAGGGTGATCTCTTTATCTCAATATCAGATGATTAGCAAAATTAATTCCATATACCCTTAATTCTCCCTTGCCATGTAATTTAAGATATTCATAAACTCTAGAGATTATAAACTAGATATGTTTAGGAGAGAAAATTATTCTGTTTAATACAACTTCTTAATCTCTCTGTCTTTCCTGGGAAATAAATATCTATACCTATTCAATCATCCATACAAATCTCTCATCCACATAGTAGCATCAGGGACTCCTAATACTACACTCCCACCCTAACCTTACTTCCAGGTCACAGTTGATACCATACAGAGATAGACTTCTGACATCACTTTTGTGAATGTTTATTTCCTAGATATTTCAGGGTTGGGAATGAGATTCCATTTTCACCCTGTTTAAATGATACAGGTGTGAAAAGTGTCAGGAAGAGAAAAATTCCTTACAGCTGTTTCAGCTCCTAGTTCTCGATCATTGCAGAGGTCTGGTTGCAAACTTGTCCTTTGGCTCCATGAGACACATAATAATTATTATAATTATTTTCCATTTTCATTTAAGCTAATGAGAATATACCCTAGTTACAACCAAAAGGAACATAACCAATAAAATTTATATGGTATTTTAATTGACTAACCATATTGTGTAGGTGCTTATGAATAACTGAATGGATAGATGAAAATATAGATGTAAAATAATTTTTACAGCATCATATAAGGGTTCATTGCAATGCTGTGACAAGAAAGTAGTTATCTTGCCTTCCAGTGCAATGTTGTCTCATCTTCATTGTAAAATTATTAGTTAAAACAACTATCATCTGGGGTAGTGATATTAGCCAAATTATATTGTTATATTCTCTGCATGTACAAATATGTAACAACAAATCCTATCAACATGTACAGTTATAATGCAGAATAAAAATGCTGAATAAAGAAAAATAAAGGGGCTGGGGTTGTGGCTCAGTGGTAGAGCACTCGCCTAGCACGTGCAAGGCCCTGGGTTCTATCGTCAGCACCACATAAAAATAAATAAAGATATTGTGTCCAACTAAAAAATAAATATTAAAAAAAGAAAAATAAATAAATATCAGCATAAAATCAATGCAATAGTTTGAATAAAATATACCCATGTGTACTTAAATTATCAAGAAACCAATAAGACTTATTTTGAAACAATATTACATTTTATTTAAAATATGGCATTTTTACCTGGATAATTTCTATTTCTTTGAATAGCTTTAAAAACTAACTTTCAAAAGAATTGTTATTGTCAAGCAACTGCTCCTTTACTGAAAATGGCCTTCTAACATATTTTGTGTATCTTTACTTTTTGGTGCTAATCTTGAACAGATGGCTTAATACTCCCCACCTCAAATAAAAGGTAATTCCTGGCACTATGGTAAAGCCCAGCAGTTCACTTTCCAAGTCACTACTTACTCAGTGTGACACTTTTTTGATTCAAAGAAGTGTCAGATTATTTATAATTTCCGCTGTTTGAATAGTATTCTTAAGTAACATTTCAGTGTAGAGTAGCTCATCCATAGCCAGGAATTCTAAGTATTGCATATGTAAGAGAACATAAATATGTAGGAGGAGAAAAAGGAAGGAAATATATTGGTTTTAGAGTTGGTTTTGATTTACAATAAAATGAGCCTGCTTTTAACTATGTCAATATATAGCAACTATTCGCCCAATAAAAACTCATTCTGTCATGATTATCCACTGTGTCTTTATGTTGGCTATCCTATAAATATCACTTTTAAATCTCCTTATATAGTCTATAATGATAATGCAAATTTATTTTCAACAAAAATGATATGCAACCACCAGCAATTTGCAGAAGGTGGGAGATGTGTTGAGAAAATTTGATGTAGATCAGGTTTTTCTCTTCAAAGACATCACATTTTAATAGATGACACAGCCATGTAGACAAATGGGAATAATTGCCAATAAATATTTGAGGCTCTGAATTATAATACAAACATAAACTGCCATCTGTTAAATGGAGGTGTTGGATTGTAAAAGTGGCTTTCAAATTATTTATGGATGTTTAGATGTGTAAGTGTTATAGGGTCACAGAAAAGAGTTTGGGGAAACTGAGCCAATTGGGCTCTGATAAAATTTTGGATATGAGAACTTCTATAATTGGTATACAGTAAAGACCTACAAGAAGTTATGGCCAAAAGATCAATTACAAACAAAAGTCCTGGTGAAACCTTCACAGAGAAGGTGTCATATGAGCCAAGTCTTGCAAAAGGGGCATTTCAACTAGTAGACACTGAGAAAAAGAACATTCCAAGCAAAAAAAAGCAAAAAACAACAACAAAAAAAAACAACACACATACAAAGTTTAAAGGTGAAAGTGCAGGCATATTTGGGAATGGGAAATTAGGGTTACTTAGAGTGTAGGGATATAAGAAACAGAGTAATGTGCTTGGAACTGCCAACATCAGGGACTGGCCTTGTCATATCTGGATTTAGAAGATTATTTGGAAATTATTTCATCCAGACTCATAACATTAAATTCAACCTATATGCTTGTGATTTGTATATGTGTAGCTCCAGTTCTACCTACTTTTCCAAGTTCCAAGCTCATTTCACCAACTGCTCCATAATCATTTCCACTTTGCTGTCTTAAAAATTTTCTTCAGTTTCAAACCCAAATTCAAGAGTCTGTTCTTCCCTTAGTCTTTCCTGTCTTGGTGAATGGTACCTCTACCTCTAGGTGTCCAAATATTTAAATAAAAAACTTGAGTAGTATGTGCTATTCTTATCCATCCTATCAAATCCATAATTAATTTGTATAATTTCTGCCTTTAAATTATGTCTTAAATCAATTTATTTTTCACTGTCTCATAAAAATGTCCAACATATCTCAATTGGACTACAATAATAGGAAAATACATGTCCCTATTTTCAATCTCACATCTTGAATAGACTATATTTTTAGTAAGAAACATTTTCACTTCCATCCTCCTCACCTCCATAAGAGACATGTACTTCCCACCCCCCATGACCTGTTTTACCAACAGAATACTTGTAGATGTGACACAAATGTGTTTGTGTATTTGGTCTTGCCCTCTCATGCTTCTGCGATTTCAATGTGAGGAACATACCTTGAATATTTGCTGGTTCAAAAACGATGAGGGATGTGGGGTAGAAATTGTCTATCTGCAGGCAAACCACCAACACTAAAAAGAGGACATAATTGTAAATTTTACTTCCTTTTGATTTTTTTGAGTGGTTTGTTCCTCAATACTATTGTGTCAGTGACAGATTGGAATATACCCCAAACTTTCTGTTAGCTACACAGCTACAGTTTTAGTGCTCAGGTCACACCACAGCACTCTATTGTTCCCAATTTTATAACTACAAACATATTTTGACTAAAATCTAATGTCTTACCACCATCTCCAAGGATCTACATGATTGTAGTTCCTAACTATCTCTTACTCCATTCAAACCAGCCTCATGATTATACAAAGTAAGACTCCATCAAAGGGCATTAAAGTTGTAGTTCTTTCATACTTATTTGAGAGATATTCATATGCTTCATTTTTTTAAATTTTATTTATGTAATCTCTTAAATCATATCTTACCTGACAAACTAACCTAATTATTTCCTAACATTTCAAGGACCCATTTGTCTATTAGCTTACCCTGCGTTACTTTTTTTTTCTTTTCTTCCTGGCCCTCAACACTGTTTATAGAAATGATATATTTGGATGGTACTAAAATTTGGGTCTCTCACAATCCAAAGAAAGCTCCTTGAAAAATTGTTCTGTGTTGTTCACTCTCATTTCTCCAGTGTCTAGAAACTGCCTAGCAAATAGTCCCAATGAACATCTATTGAATAGGAGAGAAGGAAAGACTATTTTGTAGAACATGTTAATGAGAGAAAATCATATTTCATCACAACCTTTATAAAGGCCATTATAATAGTTTACCTGACAGACTGAATAATGACAAGATGGCAGAGTGGAGGAGATCCTGTTCAGGGCTGCCCTGTCGGTGAATCTGAGAGAGCGGTCAGAGGGTTTTTTCACGGGGGGCTCGCCCTGAGGAATTTGTAGCTTCTCTGAGCATGTGACAGGATCTTCACAGAGTACACTGGAAAGAAAAGCACAGCGCAGAATGGGAGGAAAGAGTAGTCACTCTTTCCAGGTGGGAATCAGGACAGTGGCACCTGAGCCGGGTCTGAGTGCTTCCAAGCAGCTCTCTGGTGGCGGAGAGGAGATATGGATCATTGCCCCTATTGAGCCATGGTGTGCCAGGCTGCGATCTGCTTAAGCACAGGATACCAGTCTTAGAGCTGGAAGCAGAATAGGGACAGCCCAGCTGCCTCCACTTCTCCAGACACCTCGGCCGCGCTGGAACCGGAGGAGCTCCATCTTGGAAAATCTATCTTGTTAACTTTTGGTGGGTGAGGCTGACAGCGCAGATGGGCGTCTGGACAGGTATTGGTCCCCTGACCCCCTCTCCCCAGCTGTGATAACTCAAAACCATTCTCGCCAGCTTTTGGTGGGCATGACTATCAGAGCGGAACAGGACTGAGAAAGTGCCTTGTCTCCAACTCCCCCTCCGCCAGCTGTGATAACTCAAAACCTTTCTCACCAGCTCTCTGTGGGTGTGGCTATCAGAAGAAATACCTCTGACCAGGTTGCTGGTTTCCAACTCCCCCCTCCCCAGGTGTGATGACGTGGTGACCACCCAACACAGAGATAGCGCTCAGTTGATCAGGAGCACAGGGCGGCCAGGGCGCTGCCCACCCGGAGTGAACAGAGGGCTGTGGGCAAGAGATCCCACAATTGGGACCTGGTGGGCGGGAGAGAGGAGGGGGATAGACACCAGGAGCAACCCAGAGAGACCTGGACCGGAGAGGCTCCAGGCAGGAGAGCCTCACACAGGTTGCTTCCACCACTCTGAGGGCAGAGACTCAACCTGGAACACACAATGCCACCTACTGGAAGATAAGAAAACAGAATTCTAAGAGTGTTTTTATTTATTTATTTATCTTTTTTCCTTTTTTCTTCTTTCTTCTTTTCTTTTTCTTTTCATGTATTTCTATCTTTTCTTTTTATTTTTCTTCTCTTCCTCTTTCAACCTCCTAATTTTTACTATTGCTACTGTGTGTAATTTACTAAATACATATATGTGCTTGTTCCTATGCTTCTTATTGTCCTCCCACTTACTTGTCTACCCTAAAATACCTCCTCTCTATTCTCCTGCTACTAACCCCCTTCATTAGAGTTCTCCTCCAAGGTTGCTAAGATACATTAACCCCATACTCTCACATATTCCCCCCTTAACATAACGTCCTACACCCGACCCCCAGTTCTCTATATGCCACCAGAAACTGTACACCTTTTATGAAACTAATGACTATATTTTAAATAATAATTGAATCCAACGTTTCTAGACATTGAGACTAAATATAAATGTCTTAATTACAAAAATTTGCTCATATATAATGTATTGTTGATATTGGGAACAGTTAACATTGTCCTTCACCACAAAGGAGAGAGATCGGAACTATACAAGAGCACTAAAAATCTATAGGGTAAAAACAGTAACCCAACAGTCTCACAGAGCTGGAAAGAAACATGAGCAACATAAAAAGACAAGAAAAGAAAGTAACACAAACAATGCAAGACAACACATCATTGGAAGAATTAACATCTACAGCAGAAAGAATGACAGGTAAAGATTTCAGGATATACATGATTCAGATGTTTTGGAGTCTCAAAGAAGACAGTAGTCAACAAATACACACAATGAAAGATCACTTTGACAATGAATTACATAAACAAATCCAAGAAGCAAAAGATTACTTTTACAGGGAGATAGAGGTTATACAAATATAATAATGATAATAATAATAATGATAATAATAATAATAATAATAATAATAATAATAATCCTAGAAATGAAAGAAATAATGAACCAAATTAAAAACTCAAATGAGAGTATCACCAGCAGACTAGACCACATAGAAGATAGGACATCAGACAACAAAGACAAAGTATATCATCTTGAAAAGAACGTAGACAGCACAGTGAGACTGATAAGAAGCCATGAGCAGAATATACAAGAAATATGGGATAACATAAAGAAACCAAACTTAAGAGTTACTGGGATAGAGGAATGTATAGAGATCCTAACCAAATGAATGAGCAATCTGTTCAATGAAATAGTAGCAGAAAACTTTCCATACATAAAGAATGAAACGGAAATCCAAATCCAAGAAGCTTATAGGACCCCGAATGTGCAAAATCAAAAAAGATCTACACCAAGACAAAATATAATGAAAATGCCCAACATACAGAACAAAGAGAGAATTTTAAAAGCCACAAGAGAAAGGAAACAGATTACATTTAGGCATAAACCAATTAGGTTAACAAATGATCTTTCAACACAGACTCTGAAAGCTAGAAGATCCTGGAATAACATTTCAAACACTGAAAGATAATGGGTTTCCACCAAGAATCTTGTATCCAGCTAAATTAAGCTTCAGATTTGAAGAAGAAATAAAAACCTTCTATGATAAACAAAAGAATTTGCAGCTAGAAAACTGGCACTTCAAAACATCCTTGAGAAAACATTTCATGAAGAGGAAATGAAAAATAACAATGAAAACCAGCAGTGGGAGGTAGTACACTAAAAAAAAACTAATCAAAGAGGAAAACCAAGCCAAATTAAATAATAAAAATAAACAAATATGGCTGGAAATACAAACCATATCTTAATAGTAACCCTAAATGTTAATGGCTTAAACTCACCAAAGACATAGACTAGCAGATTGGATTAGAAAAAGATCCAACCATATGCTGCCTACAGGAGACTCATCTGATAGGAAAAGACATACACAGACTGAAGGTGAAAGTTTGGGAAAAATCATACCACTCACATGGACCAAGGAAGCAAGCAGGTGTGTCCATACTCATATGAAATAAAGTAGACTTCAAGCCAAAATTAATCAAAAGGGATAAAGGTGGACAATACATACAGCTCAAGGGAACCATAAACCAACAAGACATAACAATCATAAATATATATGCCTCAAACAATGGTGCAGCTATGTTCATCAAACAAACTCTTCTCTAGTTCAAGAGTCAATTAGACCACAACACAATAATCATGAGTGATTTCAACACACCTCTCTCACCACTGCACAGATCTTCCAAACAAAAATTGAATAAAGAAACTATAGAACTCAATAATACAATTAGTATCTTAGACTTAATTGACATATATAGTATATATCAAACAACATCAAATGGATACACTTTCTTCTCAGCAGAACATGGATCTGTCTCAAAAATAGACCATATATTATGCCACAGGGGAACTCTTAGCATATATAGAGGAGTAGACGTACTACCATGCATTTTATCTGATCATAATGGAATGAAATTGGAAATCAAAGATGAAATAAGGAAGAAAAATTCCTACATCACATGCAGAATGAACAATATGCTACTGAATGAAAAATGGGTTAGAGAAGACATCAAGGAGGGGATTAAAAATTCTTAGATGCAAATGAGAACACAGATATAACATATCAAAATATCTAGGACACTATGAAAACAGTACTAAGAGGAAAATTCATTGCATGGAGTTCATTCCTTAAAAGAAGAAAAAGTCAGCAAATAAATGACCTCCCACTACATCTCAAAGCCCTAGAAAAAGAAGAACAAATCAGTACCAAAAGCAGTAGAAGAAAAGAAGTAATTAAATCAGAGCTGAAATTAATGAAATCAAAACAAAAGAAACAACTGAAAAAATTGAAAAATCTAAAAGTTGGTTCTTTGAAAAAATAAATTACATAAACAGACCCTTAGCCTTGCTAATGAAGAAAAGGGAAGAGAGAACTCAAGTTACTAGCATACGTGATGAAAAAGGCAATATCACAACAGACACTACAGAAATACAGAAGATAATCAGAAATTATTTTGAAACCTTGTACTCTAATAAAATAGAAGATAGTAAAGGCATCGATAAATTCCTAAAGTCATGTGACCTGCCCAGATTGAATTAGGGAGATATACACAACTTAAATAGACCAATATCAAGTGAGGAAATAGAAGAAGCCATCAAAAGATTACCAACCAAGAAAAGCCCAGGACCAGATGGGTACACAGCCAAGTTTACAAGACGTTTAAAGAAGAACTAATACCAACACTCTTCATTCTATTTTAGGAAATAGAAAAAGAAGGAGTACTTTCAAATTCATTCTACAAAGCCAATACCACCCTGATTCCAAAACCAGACAAAGATAACTCAAAGAAAGAAAACTTCAGACCAATATCTCTAATGAATATAGATGAAAAAATCCTCAATAAAATTCTGGCAAATCGAATACAAAAACACATCAAAAAGATCGTGCAACATGATCAAGTGGGATTCATCCCCGGGATGCAAGGTTGGTTCAACATATGGAAATCAATAAATGTAATTTGTCACATCAATAGACTTAAAGATAAGAACCATACATTCATCTCAATAGACACAGAAAAAGCATTCGACAAAATACAGCATCCCTTCATGTTCAAAACACTAGAAAAACTAGGGATAACAGGAACTTACCTCAACATTGTAAAGGCTATCTATGCTAAGCCTCAGGCCAACATCATTCTAAACAGAGAAAAACTGAAGGCATTCCCTCTAAAATCGGGAACAAGACAGGGATGCCCTCTCTGACCACTTCTATTCAACATAGTACTTGAAACACTGGCCAGAGCAATTAGACAGATGAAAGAAATTAAAGGGATAACTATAGAAAAAGGAAGAACTTAAACTAGCATTATTTGCTGAAGATATGATTCTATAACTAGAAGACCCCAAAACTCCACCAGGAAACTTCTAGAACTAGTAAATGAATTCATCAAAGTGGCAGGATATAAAATTAACACCCATTAACTAAAGGCATTTCTGTACATCAGTGACACATCCTCTGAAAAGGAAATGAAGAAAACTACCCCAATCCCAATAGCCTCAAAAAATAAAATAAAATAAAATACCTGGGAACCAACCTAACAAAAGAGGTGAAAGATCTTTACAATGAAAACTACAGAACCCTGAAGAGAGAAATAGAAGACCTTAGAAGATGGAAAGATCTACCTTGTTCATGGATACACAGAATTAATATTATTAAAATGATAATATTACCAAAAGCACTATAGAGATTCAATGTAATTCCAATAAAAATCCCAATGGCATTCCTCACAGAAATAGAAAAAGCAATCATGAAATTAATCTGGAAAAATAAGAGACCCAGAATAGCTAAAGCAATCCTTAGCAGGAAGAGTGAAGCAGGTGGCATCACTATACCAGACCTTAAACTATACTACAGAGCAATAGTAACAAAAACAGCATGGTACTGGCACCCAAACAGGCTGGTAGACAAATGGTACAGATTGAAGACACAGAGAATAACACACAAAATTACAACTATCTTATATTAGACAAAGGTGCCAAAAGCATGCGCTGAGGAAAGGATAGCATCTTCAACAAATGGTGCTGGAAAAACTGGAAATCCATATGCAATAAAATGAAATTGAATCCCTATCTCTCACCATGCACAAAACTCAACTCAAAATGGATCAAAGATCTAGGAATTAAACCAGAAACTCTGCATTTATAGAGAAAAAGTAGGTCCTAATCTTCATCATATGGGGCTAGGCCCCAATTTCCTTGATAAGACTCCTATAGCACAAGAATTTAAACCAAGAATCAACAAATGGGATGGATTCAAACTAAAATGTTTTTTTTTTTCTCAGCAAAAGAAATAATCTGTGATGTGAACAGGGAACCTACACCCTGGGAACAAATTTTTACCCACCCACACATCAGATAGAGCACTAATCTCTTGGGTATATAAAGAGCTCAACAAACTAAACACCACAAAAACAAATAATCCAATCAATAAATGTGCAAAGGACCTTAACAGACACTTCTCAGAAGAGGATATACAATCAATCAACAAATATATGAAAAAATGCTCATCATCTCTAGCAATTAGAGAAATGTAAATCAAAACTACTCTAAGATACCATCTCACTCCAGTCAGAATGGCAGCTATTAAGAAGATAAACACAACAAGTGTTGGCAAGGATATGGGGAAAATGGTACACTCATACACTGCTGGTGGGACTGCAAATTGGTGCAGTTAATATGTAAAGCAGTATGGAGATTCCTTGGAAAGCTGGGAATGTAACCACCATTTGACGCAGTTATTCCTCTTCTTGGACTATACCCAAAGGACCTAAAAATAGCATATTACAGGGACACAGCCACATCAATGTTTATAGCAGCACAATTCACAATAGCTAAGTTTTGGAGCCAACCTAGTTGTCCTTCATTGGATGAATGGATAAAAAATGTGGAATTTATACACAACAGAATATTACTCAGCACTAAAAAAGAACAAAATCATGGCACTCGCAGGTAAATGGATGGTGTTAGAGCAGATTATGCTAAGTTAGCCAATCCCTAAAAAACAAATGCCGAATGTTTTCTCTGATATAAAGTGGGGAGACTCAAAGTGGGGTAGGGAGGGAGAGCATGGGAGGTAGATTATTTCTAGATGGGAAGAGGGGTGGGAGGGAAAGGAAGGGTGGAAGGGGAATAGCAAGGATGTCAGAATGTGATGGTGGTTATCGTTATACAAAATATATGTAAGAAGATTTGAAGTTGATGTCAACATACCTTATATACAAACAGAGATAGGAAAAAGTGTGATATATATGTGTATTAAGAATTGTAATGCAAAAAAGAAGAGTACATATATAATGGCATAATTTGTCGTGAGCATACTTCATATACAGAATTAAGAAAACTTGTGCTGTAAATGGATAATAATGAGTGTAATACATTCCACTATTGTCATGTATGTAAAAAATAAATAAATTTTTAAAAAACTAAAATTGTAAATTACATTTCAATTTAAATAATCTAAAACATATTTTCAATACATTAAAAAAAGACTGAATAATGACAGAAGGATTAGAGAGGAGGGGGCCTTTGAGACATTTTAGATATGGAATGCATGGAATTTGGTCATTGACTGAATATCATAATCACACCACAGGGAAAAATCAAATTTAGCTTCAAAAGGTCAAGTTAAGGAATCTGAAGTGGTAATCATGATATCTGTATATGAACTCACTTTGATAAGTGTATAGAAATGCAAACTCTATGCCATATAATGTACTAGTTCTTCAGAGCACAAAGATAAAACAGACATGGGCTGTATCTAAAAGTTAAGTGATTATAAAGGGAGACAGAATTTCAATGAAATGTGCTGAGTGCTATGATAGATATTTGCACAGGGGGGCAACACACTTCCACATATGAAAACAAAAACAAAAAATGCATGAACAGAAGCAGCATTGCAGGAAAATGTGAGTTTTGCTCTAGTTATGATACAAAATGAGAAAAAGGTTATTATAAAATGATAAAGGGCTCAATTCATCAAACAGCTATAAATATTTAGTACCACATGTGAACAACATGAAAGCATCTAAAATAAGACCAAATACTAATAGATTCAAAGATCTATCTTGACTGCACTGCAATGCATATTTTAACTTATGTTTCTCTGACAATTACTGATATTATGCATTTTTATATTGTATCTGTTGGTATCTGTATGTTTTCATTTTTTAATTGTCTACTCAGGCCATTTGCCCACTTTTAAAAAGTGTTCTTGTATCCTATTAATGTGTTGTAATTGAGTTTCTTGTTATATGATTTCTATGTATACTTATGACATTAGCCCCTTATCAGATATATGATTCGAAAATATTTTCTCCAAATCAGTGGGTTATATCTTCACTCAAATAATTGTCTTTTTCTTGTGCAGAAGCTTTTTAGTTTTATACAATTCCATACATCTATTTTTGTTTTTGTTTCCTGGGATTTGGGGTCATTTCCAACAAATCATTTTCTATATCAATGTAAGTGGATTGTTTCCCCTATGTTTTTTCAGCAGTTTTATTGTTTCAGGTCTTAAATTTAAGTTTTTAAAACATTATGAATTGACTTTTCTGTACACAAGTAAGATAGGAATTCAAGATTATTCTTCTGCATGTGGATATCCACTTTTCCAATATCATTAATTGAAGAGACTGTTCTTTCCCTGTTTCATAACTATAAATGTACAGATTTACATCTGGGTTCTACTAGTCCATTGGTCTATGTGTCTGTTTCTATGACATGCTATACTGTTTTAATTACTATGGTTTTGTAATAGTTTGAAAACCAATAATATGTTCCATCCAGATTTGTTCTTTTTGATTGATATTTCTTTGGCCACTTGAGGGCTTTTTTGTTTCCATATACACTTTGTAATTGCTTTCAAAAGTTCTGTAAAGAATGGCAATGGAATTTTGATAGACAGTTCATTGAAAATGTAGATCACTTTAGCTACCATGGGTATTTTAACAATATTAATATTCCCAATCCATGAATATGGGATATATTTCCATTTATTTATTTTTTAATTTCATTCATCAGTGTTCCACACATTTCACTATACAGATCTTTCATCTACTAGGTTACATTTATTCCCAAGTGATTTATTCTACTTGATACTGTTGTAAATGGAATTATTTCTTCTATTTTGCATAGTTTGTTGTTAGTGCATAGAAATGATACAGAATTTGGTACATTGATTTTGTACACTGCACTTTTACAAAATTTGTTCATTTGTTCTGTTTTGGTAGAGTTTTTAAGATTTTTGATATACAAGATTACATAGTTCAGAAACAGAATATTTCATGTCCTATTTGGATTCCTTTAATAACCAACAAATATATTTTTAAATGCTCAACATTACTGGGCTGCAGTTGTGGCTCAGTGGTAGAGTGCTGGCCTACTAAGTGTGAGGAAATAGGTGTGATCATCAGCACCACAAGAAAATAAATATGCAAAATAAAGTTATTGCGGGCTGGGGATGTGGCTCAAGCGGTAGTGCGCTCGCCTGGCATGCGTGCGGCCCGGGTTCGATCCTCAGCACCACATGCAAACAAAGATGTTGTGTCCGCCGAAAACTAAAAAATAAATATTAAAAAATTCCCTCTCTCTCTCTTTAAAAAAAAAAAGAAAATTTCTAAAGAAATAAAAATCTAATTAACCTTTAAAAAAATAAAGTTATTGTGTCCATCTATAATATTTTTTAAGTGTTCAACATTACTGATGATCAGTGATGTGCAAATTAAAACCCAATATTGTATCACCTCACATCTATTAGAATAGCTGTTACCAAAAAATGAAAAGACAACAGTTGGTGAGGATGAGGAGAAAAGTGAGAATATCAATTAGTATAGCCATTCTGGAAAATAATGTAATGGTTACCAAGTAACCCAAAACAACATTACCATTTGATCCATTATTCCACTTCAAATGAATTGATATAAGTATGTCAAAGAGATATATGCATTTCCACGTTTAATGCAATACTACTCAGAAAAACAAAACAAGAAATACAGGTAATCTAAATGCCTATCAATAAATGAATATGTAAAAATATAGGTTTATAAAATTGAAATACTGTGTAACCTCACCCTCAAAAGAAGGAATTTTGTCATTTGCAATAGTATCAGTAAGTCTAGATGACATTACATAAAATGAAATAAACCAAGCATAAAGATATAAATTCCACATGATCACACATTTATGTAGAACCTAAAGAAGTTGATCTCCTAGAAGCACAGGTTAGAATGGTGGTTAACACAGGCCAGTGTTAAAAGGGGAAATGTTTGCCAAAATGTATTAGGCTTCAGTTAAATAGTTGCTAATCTATTATGCAGCATAGTAACTAGTTAAATAAATTTACTGAACATTTCAACATTGACAAAAGATCAGATTTTAAATGTTCTCAACATAAAGAAATTATAAATGTGGGGCTGGGGATGTGGCTCAAGCGGTAACACGCTCGCCTGGCATGCGTGTGGCCCGGGTTCAATCCTCAACACCACATACAAACAAAGATGTTGTGTCCGCCGAAAACTAAAAAATAAATATTAAAAATTCTCTCTCTCTCTCTCTTTAAAAAAAAGAAATTATAAATGTGAGGAAATGAATATGTGAATTAGACTGGTTCAATTATTCCACAATGTGTACAAGAATCATAACATCATATTTTACTGCAGAAATATGCAAAATTATTATTTGCTGAAGTTTTTAAAATGTTAACTAGGAAATAATAATAATAGAAAATTCCAATACACAAATTTCAACAATAGATATATCACCCAGAGAGAAGATGAATAATGAACCATTATATTTACACTACATTTTAGACCAAATGGACCAAACAAACATATAAAGAATATTCCATTAAGGGATGGGACTGTAGTTCATTGGTAGAGTACTCGCCTAGCATGTGTGAGGCTCTGGTTTTGATCCTCAGCACCATATAAAAATAAATAGAATAAAGGTATTGTGAAAAGAATTTAAAAATTCCATCCAAAAGCAGCTGAACAAATAAAAAATTTTCTCAAGAGCACACAGGACATTGTCCAAGATATATTATATGTGAGATCACAAAACCAGTATCAGTAAACATAGAAGACTGTAATCATATGAAGTATGTTTTGACCACAATGATATGAAACTAGAAATAATACCAGAAGGAAATTCAGATGTTTCAAAAATTGTGGAAATTAGATACTACAATTCTGAACAATAAATGGGTTAATATAGAAATTTAAAAATTGAATTAAGAATACCTGAGAAAAATTAAAATGGAAACACAATATAGAGAAACATATAGAACTTACTATCAAAAGTGCTATACATATTTAGTTCAATTACAATTAAAATTCCAATGACATTCTTCATATAAATAGAAAAAAAGTAGTCATGAAATTTGTTTCCAAAAATAAGAGACCCAGAATAGCCAAAGCAATCTTTAGCAAGAAAAGAGAAGCAGGAGGCATCAAAATGCCACATCTTAAAATATAGTACAGAGCTATGGTAACAAAAACAGCATGGTATTGGCACTAAAACAGGCAAGAAGACCAGTGGAATTGAACAGAAGACACGGAGACAAGCCCACAAAAATACAGTTTTCTCATACTAGACAGAGGCACCAAAAACATGCAGTGGAAAAAAAAAAGAGCTTTTTCAACAAATGGTGCTGCAAAACTAGAAATCTATATGTAACAGAATGACATTTAACCCCAATCTCTCACCCTGCACAAAACCCAACTCAAAGTAGATCAAAGACCTAGGTATTAGATTAGAAATCCTGCCCCTACTAAAAGAAAACGGGGGACCAATACTCCAACATGTTAGCTTAGGAACCAACTTCCTCAAAAAGACTCCTAAAGTGCAAGAATAAAATCAATAATCAATAAATGGGATGGAATCAAACTAAAAAGCTTCTTCACAGCAAAGGAAACAATCAAGAGTGTGAAGAGAGAGCCTACAGAATGGGAGAAAAGCTTTGCTACCTGCATCACAGGTAGAGCATTAATTTCCAGGATCTATAAAGAACTCAAAAAATGTAACACCAAAAAAAGAAAAAAGAAAGAAATAACCAAATCAATAAATGGGCAAAGGAAGTAAAGAAGCACTACATAGAAGAAGAAATATGAATGATAAACCAATATATGAAAAAATGTTCAATATCGGTAGAAATTAGAGAAATTCAAATTTAAACTACACTTATATTTCATCTCCCTCCAGTCAGAATGGCAATTATCAAGAATACAAGTCACAATAAGTGTTGATGGTGACGTAGGAAAAAAAGTACACTTATACATTGTTGGTAGAACTGCAAATTGGTTTAAATGATCTGGAAAGTAGTATGGATATTCACCAAAACATCATGTATACCCACAAGACTAGGATCCTAATTAGAGTAAATTGTACTCCATGTTTGTATAAATATGTCAAAATAGACTCTACTGTCATGTATAAATTAAAAGACAAGAACTACCATTTGACCCAGTTATTCCACTCTTCAGTATACATCCAAAGATTTTAAAATCAGCATACTACAGTGATGCACCCACATCAATATTTATAGCTGCACAATTCACCATTGCTAAGCTATGAAGCCAACCTAGATGCTCATTAACATGTGAATGATTAAATAAAAAGTACACAATAAAGAAAGAATAGAATCTTAAATAAATGATACTGGGAAAACTGGAGATCCATGTGAAGAAGGATGATGTTGAATGCATACCTCACTCCATATGAAATAATTAACTTAAAATGCATCAAAGACTTTAATGTAAAACCAGAAACTATAAAATTCCTAGAAGATATATGTTCATTCCCACATTCATGGCAACATTATTATATAATAGCGAAGTTCAAAGCATCTATCAACAGACAAATGAATTAAAAAACATGGTATGTATACAAAATGGAAGATTATCTACCCTTTAAAAAAAGGAAATCCTGCCATTTGTTTTGTCCATCATTAGAGGACACCATGTGAAATAAAATAAATGAATCACAAATAATGCATGATCTCACTATAAGTGGGTTGTATAAAAGTCAAAAATGCAGGCTACCAGAGGTTGAGGTGAGGGAATTAAAGAGGTGTTGGTAAAAGGAGACAAAATTTCAGTTAGGAAGAATAAATTCAAGAGATTTTGCTCTTTGTGGTAACTATAGTTACTAGGAATTATATGTATAAAAATTTATATGATAGGCGATTTTATATGTTCTCACCAAAAACAGTGATGTCTGAGGTAATGATATATTAATTAGCTTGGTTTAGTCATTTCACAATGTATATATGTATACATAGATGTACATTGTATTGCATATATAATTTTACTTGTCAATTAAAAATAAAATATACATATATAATTACGAAGCTTGATGAAGATCCATATGACCAAAGTATAGATTGCCATAATATCTCTCAATGGGGTGTGCTTTAAACTGCGGCATCAGAAAAGGCCTACCACAATGGACCAATCCCCAACATAATGGTATTAGGAGATGAGGTCTTTGGGACATGATTGAGTTATCAAAGCTGAGCTACTATGTGGCAAGCATCATCTACGTGGAAGCAGATCCACCTCAGACACCAAATCTGCCACACCTTAATCTTGGACTTTTCAGACTCCAGAACTGAATAGGTCTGTTGTTTTTAAGCAAACATTTGTGATATTTTCTTATCATAGCCTTTATGGCATAAGACATCTGCCTAGGAAAGTGGCATTAAAGTTGATGATTGAAGAATAACTTAGGATTCATGAAGGTAAAAGTGTTCTGACATGTAGTAAGGGGAGAATACTGATAATTATCAAAAAAGGCTCTTAGGCAGAAGTACCTTAAATGAGATCAAATAATTCAGAGAAGCCAGTGTGTTTAAAGAGAGAAAAAAGAATGAAGAGATGAGAGGAACAGGGTGAGAATTAAAGTGCTAGTAGGTATGTTATTACACAAGGTATGGCCTTATATGTTGAACAAGTTTTACTATATCTTAAATGTTATGGGAAGTCTCCTAAGAGTTTTAAGCAGGAGACTGTTATAATCTGTGTGTTTTAAAATGTCACCCTGGTTACAGTATATTGAGAGGATTTTAATCGGCTCCATTTAGATAAAACATGGCCATGAGGAAACAGCTGCATCTTTGAGTCATTGAATCTCTTCTTCTTTTTTTTTAAATACTTATTTATTTATTTATATATTTATTTATTTTTGTGGTGCTGGGGATTAAACCCAGAGCCTTGTGCATGCAAGGCAAGCACTTTACCAACTGAGCTACATCTCCAACCCCATTGGACCTCTTCTTTCAATAACAAATGTAAGGAATCAAACAACATAATACCCAACTTGCTAATAATCTCAAGGGACTATGACTCTCTCCTAAAGCAAAACTGTAGTATCTTTAAAATTCAGGTTCTAAAAAGGCAGATTCAAGGATAAGATGTCAAAATTAATTCCCAGGCTTCCAGCATGAGTAAATTGGAGGTTCCAAGAAGGAGAGGCAAGACTGTCAATAGGCAAGAGTGAGAGAAGGAAGTTTTGAGAAGAAATAAGTTAGGTGGTTGCAATGAATGAGAATTGGGGGTAAAGACATAACAGCCAAAACAGATGAGGTAAATTATTACATATGCAATTAAACTTGTTCTGAAACAAAGTGCTGTGTGTCATGCATGGAGACTAGCACACTGTTCTTCCAACCGTCTTTTCTGACCACTCTGCATGTACTTCATGGACTTGAACCCAACCACTACATTTGACTCAATGTAACTTTGTGCAATTTACTGAGCCCCATGGGAACTGCAACCTGGCATATAAGGATTTCTAGTAGAATTGCTGAAAAGAGGTAGCTTATTTGGGTTCCAGTCTGAACTATATCACTTCTTAATTGAATGTCATTTCAATAATTTAATTTCCCTTTGTCCGTCCCCATTTCTTCTTCCAATACCTAAGGATAGGAATGATTTATTTCTTGTTCTTTTGAGAATTACCAAGAGGTAATGTACATAGAATAGTTTTTGTCACATTGACTGAACCATGGAAATCCTGAATAAAAATGTAATCACAGAAGGAGTAGGAGACAGTCAATAAATATTCCCTCACTTCCTTTCTTCCTTTACCTTGGCTTCAAAATACTTTAATTCAACAAACTTCTAGACACCTAGTAGGTTTTCCATCTTGTATTTATAAGTTAGATTAGTTGAACATATAAGATTCTGATGCTTACCTTGTCACTTCTTGAATGAAATAGGTTATGCCAAAATTGATTCTGAGGAAAAATAAATGAAAAATACTTTATTATTGTCTCTAATATAGGTAATCGCCCCACACCACTAACAAAAATAAAATATTATTAAAAGTTCAATAATTTCACCTATGAATGTTATATGTTTCAGATAATAATAATAATAATAATAATAATAATAATAATAATAATAATGCCTTAAGCCTGGCATTATGTTGACTGGTTCTTCATATTAGATGACATTTATTGTGTTACTTTGCTCATTGCCATGATCTATGTTGTCAGGCAATGTCCAGAGTAATATGTTGGTGAGATAAGCAGAAGTCTGTGGCCAGGCATGCAGATTCTGAATAAATAAAAACTGAAAGTAAGTAGAGAAGGAAGTGAGTATGACAAGCATGAAACCAGTGATGAAATTAATGGATAAAGAAGCCATGTGGATAAATTAGGAAGTAAATGTCACTCACCAGCATCAAGGAAATTAGAAGGCTAGCCTGAAACAGGCCAGGTTCCTATCCAGAGAGGGAATAACATCTTTTTTATTGTCTGTTGAAATAAGAACTAGTCCCAAGGAATGGGGAGTCAATGTGTAATACCAGTGAATGCATATTTTTTTCTCTGCTTGGAAAGAGTGTAACTGGTTGAGAGTTGAAGGTAGAACCTGAAACCCAAGGTTCTGCAGGTAGAAGCAGGCAGCATGAATCTATGTTGTCTACCACAAACTCCATTACCTTTCTTTACTGTTCTTATCTGAATTCAAGAAATTGGTGAGTTGACAAAATGCTCACAAATGTGCCAATCTTTCTGATTGTGTGTTTCTCTTTTGTATTACAAAGTAACATTCTCTTCTTGCTCTACCTCCAAGATATTAGGTAGCTCATATCAATACCCTGGTGTATAATGATTGTTATGAGATATAGTATTTGATTTTCTTACCCTCAGTACTTGAGAACACTTAAATCATATCTGCTAAGTAAGGATTCTAATATTTCTCTTGCCTTCTTGGAACTTTTTGGCCAGTAATGATCCCTGACTTATTTATGATTCCTGGTGTCTTTCTTGCTTGTTTCTCAAGCTTTGTTTATTTCATTACTGATTAAGTTCTCCAAAATAGATCATGCAAACTGGAGTACCATGGAATAGAAAATGATAAGCAGCAGATAAATCAGAAAGAAAATATGAGAAATCCCAAGGGAAAAGCAAGAGAGCAATTTTGTATTGAATCCTCTTTTCCATCAAACTTATATCCAATTATAAATCTATGGCATGGAGAAAAGTTAGAAACTATAAGTACTTTTTGAAAACTGAATAGAGGGCTGTGATACCACATGGGGTTAAACTGTGAGATCTTCCCAATAGAATAAGAAAGTTACTTGGTTTCTGTTCTACCACAGAACAGGACAGCTATTTACCAAAACATTTCTTCTTTTCCTACATTTCCCAGCTTCCCATGGAATTAAGTGTAGTGATATGATTAAGTTCTAGGCAATGAAGAGCATGCCATGCATCCCTAATTGGATTAGTCCATAAAATCATCCACACTTGATATTCTGGATTCTTTCTCCCCTTGTTGAAGTAGATGAGTCTGGTGACTTTGAAAACCATGTATTAATAATAATGGATTCATGAGAAAGAAGATCCTAAGTTGAATCACCATATAATAGAGAACCACTTGCTAATCAGGAACACACATCCTGAAATTTATGTGAGAAATAAACCTCTATCATGTTTGAACCATCATATATTCGGGGGCTTATTACAGAAACTGTGATTAACTTACTTAATAAAGTCACCAAAGCAATAGCTAATATTTATTGAGTCATTAGAATTAACCAAACTCTTCAGATAAGGGGTGCTAATGAAACTTTCATTAACTGTTATAGGTAATAAATATAGAAGGATTAGGATTTCAAATCCTGATGCTTTTTACAAATACAACACATTGAAATGTGCCTCAGAGTGTTAGAAATAGTGCTCAATATATATTTTTCTGCATACTTCCAGATTTATTGTGATATATTGGGCAAATAAAAAAATTGTACATGCATAATGTATTGATTTGTTATATGTATACATATGATTGCAAGAGTCAAGGCAATTAAGATAGCTGTCATAGCACACAGCTACCACTATATGTGAGTGTGTATGTATGTGTACATGCATGTACACATGCATTAAAAAAATACTAAAGATCTACTCTCTAGGGATGTGGGTATAACTCATTGGTAGAATACTTGCATAGCATACATGTGACCCTGGGTTCAATCCCCAGCAGAGCAAAAAGAAAAACAAATCTACTGTATTAGGAAATTTCAAATATATAATACAGTATAGTGACCAGCCTATAGATTAGATTCCCATAATTTATTCATTCTTATATTTGAAAGTGTGTGGACTTTGACCAACCTCTCCTCATTTCCCTCACACTCTCAGCCCTGGCAACCATGATTGTGCTCTCTGTCGCTCTGAGTTATGCTTTTTAGATTATACCCTATTTGTCTTTCTGTGCCTGGCTTATTTCACTTAGCACAATTTCATTCAGGCTCAACTATGTTGTTGCAAATAGCAAAATTTCTTTCTTTTAAAAGGCTGAATAATATTACTCTGTGTGTTTGTCACATGCACACACATACACACACACACATATATTCCCCAAACTTTCTTTATACATTCATCCATCCACAGATATTAAGTTGTTTCCATATCTTTGCTATCATGAATAATGCTATGAGAAATGTAGTAATGCAGATATTTCTTCAAAGTAGTTATTTTTTTTCCACTGCATATATACCCAAAAGTTAGAATTTTGTGTCATGTGATGGTTCTATATTTAATCTTTTGAGGAACTTCCATGGTGTACCATAATGGCTTTAGTAATTGAAATTGTCACCAAGAGTATACAAAGGTTCACTTTTCTTCACATCCTCATTGACATTGTTATGCACTGTCATTTAAAAATACTTTTTTAGTTGTAGAAGGAGAAAAATACCTTTATTTACTTATTTATTTATTTATTTATTTATTTACTTTCAGTGCTGAGGATCAAACCCAGGGCCTCACATGTGCTAGACAAGACCTCTACCACTGAGCTACAACCCCAGCCCCCACATTGTCATTTGATGACAGCCATCTTAATACTTGAGGTAATAACTCATTGTGGTTTGAATATTCTTTTCCCCAATGATGTGTGATGTTAAGCCTTTTAATGTACCTGTTGGTTGTTTGTATGCCTTCTTTTGAAAAATGCCTACTGAAGTCCTTTACCAATTATTTAATTTGTTCATTTGATTTTCTTTTTTTGTGTTTTTTGGTGGAATATTGAATTACACAAATTCCTTATATATTTTGAATAGTAAAACCTCATGAGATACATAGTTTGCAAATATTTTTTTCTCATTTCATAGGTTGCCTTTTCATTTTGTTGACAGTTTCCTTTACTGTGCAGAAGCTTCTTAGTTTAATGTAACCCTAGTGGTTTATTTTAATATTTATTGCCTGTTTTTTTATGACCTTGTCCCAAAGCTTTTTTTTTTTCCTATTCCAATGACCTTAAGCATTTGTCCTATTTTTTCTAGTTGTTTCATAGTTTCAGGTCTTAAATTTAAGTATTTAATCAACTTTGAGTTGATTTTTGTAACCAGAGAAATATAGGGACGTAGTTTACTTCTTCTGCATGTACACATTCAGTTTTCCCACCACCAATTATTGAAAATGCTGTTCTCAAAAGGGAATGAAGGGAAGGTAGGGGGAACGGGAATAGGAAAGGCAGTAGAATGAATCAGACATACCTTTCCTATATTCATATATGAATATACCACAGTGAACTTCCACATCATGTACAACCACAAGACTGGGATCCTAATTAGAATAAGTTATACTCCTCGAGTGTATAATATGCCAAAATGCACTGTACTGTCATTTATATCTAAAAATAATAAATAAAATAAAATAAATAAATTTTTAAAAAAGAAAAGACTGTTGTTTCTGCAGTACATGTTCTTACCACTTTTATTGAATATCAGTTGGTTATAGATGTGTGGGTTTACTACTAGGCTCTCTATTGTGTTCTCTGTGTGCCTATTATGCCAATACCAAGCTGTTCTGATGACTACAACAATGTAGTATATTCTGAAGTCAGTTAGTATAATGTTTCCCTCCTTGTTCTTTTTACTGAAGATTTCTTAAGCAGGATAGGTTTGTAGCTCAGTGCTCTTGCCTAGCACATGTGAGGCACTGGGCTCAATGCTTAGCACCACATAAAAATAAATAAATAAAATAAACATATCAAAAAAACCCCACACTGTTTAAAAAAAGAGTGTTTTGCTTATTCAGGTTACTTAGGGATTTCATACAAATTTTAGGATTATTTTTCTTAGATCTGTGAAAATTGTCACTAGTATTTTGATAGGGATTGAATTATAACTCTATATCACTTTGGAAGGTATAGTTTTTTTTTTTAGCAATACTGATTCTTCCAATACATGAAAATACATGTCTTTCCATTTTTTTAGTGTGTCTTCTTCAATTTCATTCACTAATATTCTATAGCTATCATTGTAGATGTCTTTTACCTGTTTGATTATATTTATTCCTAGTTATTTATTGTAGTTATTATAAATGAGATTACTGAAATTTATTTTAGATAATTGGCTATTGGCATATAGCAATGCAACTGATTTTTGTATGTTGATATTGTTGATGCTACAACTTTAATGAATTCATTTATTAGTTCTAATATTTTGGTGGTGTCATTTTGGAAGTTTTCTATATGTAATATTTCATCAGCAGACACTGATAATTTGACTTCCTATTTTCCATTTTGGATGCCCTTTTTATTTCTCTTGCCTGATCACTTTGTCTAGGACTTCTAATATTCTTTTGAATAAAAGTAGTGAAGGTGTGCATCCTTGTCTTGTTTCTGATCTTAGAAAATTTTCAGCTTTTCCTCATTCACTATATTAACTGTTAGCTTAATACAAATGACTTTTATTTTGTTGGGGTACATTCCTTTTATCTTTAATTTGATGAGTTTTTATCATGAAAGGATGCTGACATTTACCATTTGCATGTTCTGCCTCTCTTGAGGTGATCATATGGTTTGTGTCTTTCATTCTGTTAATGTAGATTTTGACATTAATAGATTTGTGTATATTGAACCGTCTTTGCATCCCAAGGATAAATTCCAATCAATCATGATGAATTATCCATTTAGTGGGTTATACAACTTAGTTTGCCAATATTTTCTTGAAGAATCTTGTGTCTGTGCTAATCAAGGATATAGGTCAGTAATATTCTTTATTGTGTTGTCCTTGTCTAGCTTTGGAATGAGGGTAATGCTAACATCATGAAAAGAATCTGGATGTAGTCCTACCTCTTCATGTTTTTGGAAACATTTGGAAGCAGAATGCAATGTATTTAGATTAAAAGACAAGGAATAGGAGGCACAGGTGGATGGCCTCAGACCTATCCAGTGTAAGAGAATGCAAGAATTGGTTCAAATCAGCTCTAAATAATTGTGATTTATGCCTGAGTCTCTCTCTTGCTAATGTAAGGAACCTGTATTTTTCAAATTTGTATCCCCATCTCCCACAGTGCTTTCTTCAGTATCTTGCAAATACTGGATGTATACCGAATGACTTTACAAATAAATGAGTTTGAATACAACATACAAAGCTTGAAACTGTGATAAGTTAGTTTCATATCTACTAGTCCTTTTCCTTTCTAAATTCATCCTCCTGAGACTTGTATGGAAAGTCAGATATGAAACTAGCTTCTAAGAAATTCAATTTGCTTTATAAGTGACAGTACAGTTCATAATACTTATAATCTTTCTATGCTCTTCAAATCAAATAAGTCATGTAAAACTCTTAGCACAGTGCCTAGAACATGGCAAGCACTCAATAAAATGGCAACTATTTTCATTAACCTCAAGTTTCACTGTCAGCTCTCTTCCATAATTTCCCCTTAAACATTTTTCCTGCTTAGTACTGGTGTTTCTAATGTTATGACTGCTATTTCTCTGCTTTAAATTTCCTAATTTCATTCACCCACGCTTTATTTACTAGCCATTATACTATGGACTCTACATAGATGACTGCATTATTCCTTGCTAAAAAGGAGGTTCTATTTATTTGTTTTATGAATGAGACCAGGACCTGTAATTTAAGTATGTTGTCCAAGATCACATAGATTTCAACAGTTGGGCTTAGATTTAAGCCCAAGTTTGCCCAAGAACAAATCACAGGCTTTCCCACAGCACCAGTAACTGACTTTTGTTTTCCTTAAAGAGAAGATGCTACCATTATTAATTCATTAGTTATATAAAATGTAATGCAGAGATTTAAAGTTGGAAAGAGTCTAGTCTATGGCAAACTGAAGCTGTGGAACAGTATCTCTTCCTAACTTCATGTTCAGTGACTAACATAACAGAGCTAGTTTATGAAAGAGATTAAGACATACTCTAGATTTTCTGAAACCTAATATAATAACTAAGCTGTTATTATCTCTTCCCCTTATTTGGATATAAATGTGTGTGCTTATGTGTTGTTCAAGTGTGTGTGTGCATGTGTGGTCCATTTGAGAGAGAGAGAAGGAGGATCATAAAGTTTATGGTAATATCAAACATCATAGACTGCATTGGAAGGAAAATCAAACATTATTTCATCTAATAATTCCAAATAATAGCTGTTCATAAGAAGTATCTGAAACAGATTTTCCTGGACTAAATACTGGCTGAGACACTCCAGGAGAATCTATATACCTAACAAATGTCACTGGATGATAGGGATGCTGTCAAGGTTGCTATTGGTGAATCACTTTATGTAGTCCGATCTTGTATCTCATGTATGAAAGTCATCTACATTATTCATGCTTTTATCCTTTTTGAGTTTAGCCATTGTTTCTAAGCTTTAAGTAACTCATCCCCTTAAGTCATATTTTTGTGGCATAAAGTTTCATATATCATAACACAGAACAAGTTTCCAGAAAGTAATGACTTATAGTTAAAAAAAAAAAAAAAACTTACACTGGTATAATAAGAGAACTTTTGTCCTTGGACACTTTTATTCACTGTCTTCTTTGAGATTCAGGAAAGGATTATCAGAAAACGTTTCTGTGTGTGTTTATGTGTGCAGAATGAGAGAGAGGGTGGCCTCAAGAATGGCCTCATTTCAGGGCTCTGTGAGGAGCTTGGAGTGCTCAGGGGATGCACTGCTTTGGCGCTCAGTGCAAAGGCATGGAACATCTCACTGAAAGAAGCCAGTCGTGATCACTGGCAGGGAGAGCAATAAAAACAGAGACTTTGTTCTCAAAAGCTTGCTGAAAGCATAACATTGGGCTATTGAGACAGCTCAGTCTCTCACACACACTCCCACTCATCTTTGCCAAGGTGCAGGCCAGCCCTGCTCAGCCCAGCACACAGAGAATTGTCCCCTCTGAAAGGAACCAAGTAGCTTGAAGAAAGCAATAAAGTTCTGGAAAGAATGTACCAAAGGAAAGTTTTCAGTCTTTAATTTGTTTACAATTTAAGTCCAGGGTTTATCAGCAAAGATTACTTGGAGGCATTCAGGATTCACTGAGTTTTGTTTTATTTTCTGTCAAAGTCATGCAGAGCTCAAAAGATGTCAGCAGTTGCAAGTATATGATTTTCTCTGGAATTCTTCTTGACTCTTTTGAAAAGATACGAATGGAAGATACCATATTGATAATGTCATAGCCTACAGGCACGAGACAAGGCTTTTAATATATTCTGGGGAGTTAGGAGAGCTAGATACCTCATTGTCATGACAGACAGTATGATTTGGACTCCACAATCCATAGTTTTCCACAAAATATAATGAATGAATGAATGAATGGTCTAAGAATAAATGGAAATCAGTCATCTACCTGGTGAAAGTGCCTGAAAAGTAAGCAAGAAGAACCAACATGTCTAAAATCCTTACATGAAAGAGAAAATATTGATTTATCAATTAATTCATCAAAAGTTTCCCATTTTATTATGTCAGACTTTGCGATGATGGCTGGGAATATCTGTGTCAGTAGCCCTCAAACTTGAACATGCATCACAATTACTTAGAGGGCACATTAAAACACAGACTTGTAGCCTTACCCCTAGAGTCTCCTATTCATTAGGTCTGGAGGGAAGCCCAAGAACATGGATTTCTAACTGATGGTTGGGGAATCTCACTTTGAGACCCACTGGCTGTCAACATAGGAGACAAACAAGTAAATAATTAAAATGCACAATGGTAAGTGGTGAGTACTATGAAGGGTGCTGTGGAAGCAAAGAGAAGGGGCACTTTCCTCAGCTTTGGGATGAGAAGACCAGGGGTAGAGATCAAGAAAGTTTTTCTGGAAGTGGTGACACTTGAACTGAGTCTTGAACACTGAGCAGGCTTTCCTTTCAGAGGAAGAACTGGAAAGATATTCTGAATGAAGGAAACAGCACATATAAAGACAGAGGTGAGAAATGGCATGGTGGTTTCAGGAAACTACAAGTCATTTGTGGCAAGAGTTGGGGTGGATCATAAACATTCACCTATAACTTGTAACATAGGCTTACAGTAAAAGACACATTCAATAAACAAGTAAATAAACAAAATTTCACAGAAATATGGTAGGTTCCCTGGGAACACTGGAAAGATGATATATATTACTAGTCTCAATTTTCAAATAGCTAGCAAAATTGTTTAGAAGAAGCGAAATGCTGCAGAGTGAAGAAGCAGTTCAGCAGACACCACTGGTCAAGATGATAGACAGCAATCAGGAAATCTGCTTAGATCACAGTGATTTCCTCTGTCCTCTACAAATGATGCACAACCTAAGATTCCCAGTGTCAGGGTCTAGGTTGAGCCATGTTGAAGCTATACCAGATTCATCTGGAGAAAGGCATGTAAAATAAGTAGGCCAATCAATGTAATTGCCTAGAGTGATCTGAAATGAAATGGAGGACAGAGACTAAATCCTCCTCTGGTGGAAAGCCTGTGAGATATGCAGGACAGGAACTTTTGGTCACTATGTTTCCAAGAATAACCTAAGAAAAAGAAGGTGCCATGCCAAGGGAAGCAAAAATGAAAGAGGAACTGAGCATTGACAGCATTTTCAGTCTCTGATTCCAAATGTCCCTAAGGCCTAGCTGTCCTTGATCTTCCCACCTTTTCTAGGTACATTAAATTCCTCAATGGCCTTCCAGTGAATTTCCTTTCTATTTTACCTTAGCCCAATCAAGTTGAATTTCTGTCACTTGCAATCAGATAAGTTGTGACTGTTCCAGTTAGTAATCACTCAGGATCTGAAATTGACACTAAATAGGCCTAAAATCCATGTGCTGAACCTATAGTAGAATCTTCTTGGGGACAGTGGGTCTTTGAGTCTGCCTCAGCACATATGAGCAGATTTTGCCAAAGAGGAGGTCCATTAGGATAGAGAGAACAGCATAGAAGAAACTGTGGTTTTGAAAATAAATATGGTTTTAAATGGTCAGTAAGACATCTGCCTGGCTGAACAGAGGATTTCTTCTAGGTAGTATGATGAAGCATGAAATAAGGAGAGGCTCACACACCAGGTACAGGGGTTTAGGCTTTCACCCAGAAGTTCTAGAGGACCAGTAAGAAAACAATGATAAGGAAGTGATAATATTTAGGGGCACAATTTGTTATAGGTTTGTTTTCCTTTTTCCATTGATAGTTTAATTCCTCTCTCCCTTTCTTTCTAATAACAGGAACTGGGAA